>NC_052508.1:65210192-65215192 GCF_014356525.2 Nilaparvata lugens | reverse complement strand
ATGCATATCAATTCAGTTCACTCACCATAACATGGATTATAGTGTGGTCCACGTTATAATGGCAGGGGATAAAGATAGAAGAATAGCGATGCCGATTCTCTGCATCAATTAATTATATTTCTACACTGTCAAAAACATAATTGACATCGTTGTGGACCTAGAAAAGGATAGTACAACCAGCTTTGTCGAATGATAGACAAGGATAGCAAAACCAAAGTTGATCAAATACTGTCATTATAACGTGGACCTCACTATAGACAGAGCTACTTATCGGTATAAAGGTCTTCTTTGTAGGAATAATTCCAAAAACCAGCACACCACTTGATAAGTATAAAATTTACAAATAATAATGTTATTCTGTTCTTATTTTTGTGCAAATTCTAGATAAATGCATTGTATATAAAAAACAGAAGCTATTATTTCTCTCTCAAGAATTCCATAAGATAGTTAGCATAAAGCAAATATAGAGTAGTTTTTTACCCAATAGGGCAATCTGGAATTTGTAAGATCAATACCGATAAATTACAATAATTCATGTTTGACAAGCTAAATAGGACACTACTAAAGAGGAAACGAAATATTGTATTGACTCTATTTACAGTTAATTTATTGGTAAATTTGCAAAAGATCAGATCTCATTCAATCCGATGCTGTATAAATTGTATTACTGTATTCTTCATATCTATTATATATTTGGAATGTAGAATCTTTTAAAATATAATCAAAATTCAAAATCTTTAAATATTATTCCTGGATCAAAAATCAAGTGAAGAAGCAGTGTGTGATATCATAACCTCAAACTTTGGACAACATTAACTTTTTATCAACATTTTTCGAGAGAAATAGTACAGGCTCAGCCTATTTTTTCCTCCAATGCCATAATTATATTATGATTGTAGTATTTTGCACAATAAAATAATACAGGAACGAATTGGCTCATACACGTAAAGGATAGGAAATTCATCGTCCGTCTGAACTACTGTACTGATTAACTAGAAAATTTGCATGTAGATTCTTAATTTACCGAGGATGGTTACAGGCCTATTTTCAATTCTTCAATATTTCAGTAGGTCAAGTTTCAAGTTTGTCAAGTTTTTAATTGGACACTTGCGGAGCACGCGTTACCTGTTAGCCTGCTAGGCATACATAAATTTCAATAGACAAAACCATTTGCTGTGAAACAATTTTATTTTTTAAAATCGTACTGAACTTTTCCAGTAAATCAACTCGATAATGAGTAGAGTCAACAAACTCTGAATATGATACCAATAATAGTTTCAAAAGTTTTATTCGTGCTTCTAAATTTGTTTGACATTCAGAAAGAATAGCTCTTAATCATTTCAAAAAGTAAAATTTAACTGTATTTGAAATTAATGACAAGCAGTGACAAATTACTAATTACTAGTCTACTAAACAGAATTACAACTAAGTTAAATCACCAAGTGCCTGTTGTACAAAAGCCGGTTAAATTCTAATCATGATTAATTTCACGAGAACCAATCAGAGAAGAATTCTTCTCTAAAAAGTCTCCTCTGATTGATTCTTGTGAAATTATAATCACACTTAAGATTCAACCGGCTTTTATGCAACCGGGCCCAATTTGTTTTATAGAAATAAGAGTATATACAGAATTAGATGGTTATTCACTCTCGTAGAAGAGAAATGAATTGAGAAAAAATAACAAAATTATTAAGCAGAATTACAACTTGAAGATGGAGAAATATCAACAAAATTACCAACCAGACTAAAACATGAACATGGAGAAATATCAACCTCGGTTACATCGACTGCGATCTGTCAGTAACATATGGAACTACGTTCAACTGCCACCGAACAACTTATCAACCAATCAGAAGCGACTACAGTACATTCATAGCAGTACTTGCATCTCATTGGTCGACGACAATCACCTGACAAGTCATAGACGCCATTTTGTGGGAAGAACCAATTCCAACCAATCGTATCAGTGTTGTTTGTGTGGAAATGGGAGTTTATTTATTTATGGAGACAACAGGTTACCCCTAATGTCTTCTTCATAAATACAACAATTCCAGAGTATTATACAATGAGCAATGTAACTTAAAATTGCAATATTGTTAAAAAAAACTATAGAAATACAAGAAAAGGAAAAATGAATGTTATTTGTAACATATTATGTTATTGTAACAGAGCTGAATCTACTTTATGATTGGCCAGATTGTTGGAAGTGGTTGAGAGTAATAAGATATCATTCAAAATTCGTTTGTTTTGAGTGTGCATGGATCGGATTCGACGTTTTAATGCTTTTATATATCTTACCGTTTCTGTAAAAATACAGATATAATCAGCTGATTAAATGTGAATTGCTCATGTTCGCGGCGCGTATATCTGTACGCACCTTAAGAGTAGCAGTCTTGAGCAAACACTTGTCAATGTAATGATGATTCTGACATTGGTATTCAAAATTTAGACAAGTCAAGAAACTAAATATTAACAAGGTGATAAACTTGACTATTTCCGATATTGGGAAAATGCCCTATTCTGAAAATTGGCATTAATATCATTTGGTAATTTGGCACTTTTCAAATTCATTCATTTTGCCATAAAATAATACAGATTGATAAATAAATATTCCAACTTACAAAATGGCACTACCGTCAAAGAACAACTTGTGCGCCGGTAGTGAGTTCGAACAACTAGGAATAGCAAGCATGTCAATAGAAAGAAAATAGAGCTTATTCAAACGACTAAAATAAAATTACGGAAACTAGGTCACATCTATATCTTTACAAACGATAAGACAAAGTAACAAAATTACAAGCAAATGACAAATTCATTGAGAAAGAAATTGATAATATACTTTTATTATGATAAAGTAAAGTTTTCAACTAGAGCTATCTATCATTTCTGCAATAGTAAGGAGTTCCAGTTTACCCACAAACTGAGCTAGTTTCTTTACACTGTGATAGTCATTCGAATGCTTGAGGCTAGAAAAGGAGAAGGGGGTACTCCTCTCCATTTGGAACACAAAAGTTCGAATCGCCTCAGGGAAAACAAGAAATTACATTGTGCGAAACACTTTTACTTGTGATTCCCAGTTATGTCTACATCAATCCTTAGCTCTCTCAATATTGAAGTTTGGGGCAATGGAGATGTGTTTCAAGATGGAGAGGGAGAAAATACAAAAGAGAGGATAACAGAGAGAGAGAGAGAGAGTGTGAGTGAGAGAGAGGGTAAGTAATGAGAGTGGTTGTGTTGTGTAGGGAAGTAGTAGAGTTGCAACTAGTAAGTATAGCTTGTCCGACCAAGTACGTTAGAAGGAGGTGTGAGGCTTCTGGTCTCCAAAGTTGCTGATAGGCAGAAGGGATTATTTGTCAGTGGGGGGGGGGAAGCTCCTAATAATGTTTAATGAGGTTTCAAGGGGAAGGGGAAGGGCAAATGAACTTGAACGCTCCCGTCATAGAGGAGAAGATTTGAGAACAACTGAGCATGATAAGTAAACGAGCAAGACTTTGTAGTTGCGGAACTTAAACATTATAACGCCTCTGGGCGACATCCATCTATAGTTGGATATCGGAGCGTTCTGACATTAACTTCAACAGAAAACTCGGGAGAAAACGCCAAGTTTGAGGGTTTGAGTGATTAATAATCGACTCGAATTTTCACTGAAGCTGGACTTATAGAGCTAGATCTCTTCCAAGTTCAACAGAGATTCTGGCATGTTGAATGTCTGGGAAATGAGCTGCACTAAACTGTAACTCAAAGCTCAAACTATCGCTATCAAGAGCAGAAATTTATCATTTAAGTCATTCAAAGCGAAATACTCAGGGCTTGGCAGGTCTTGAGATTTGATAATTTTCTCAGTTCTGAATAAAGTTAAGCTGGGTTTACACCAAAGTTATTAACAAAATTTCAATAACTTAATCCTTATATATTGAACGGAACTTGACAAACACATATGTTCATCATGTGTATGATAAATTAAGTTCAATCTAATAGAATCTATAAGGATCAAATTATTAACATTTTATAACAGTTATTAATAACTTTGGTGTAAAGCCAGCTTTAATGTTTTTGAGATTCATCAACAATAACTGAAATAAAATATTGGAATAACATCTTCTTCTTCTGGTGGCTATACGGTAACGAATGCTGGCAATTATTCTGGCAATGATGATCTTGTTCTCAGTTGCTCTGAAGAGTTCGGGGGTGGACACTCCAAACCACGTTAACTTATACTCTTTCTTAAATTATGTTCAAGAGTCTCGAATGAAGCATACACAATAATCCTTCATTATAGATCAGTATAGTGCAGTTTTCACAATAATTAAACTCAATTTTCACGAGATACCTTTCTAGCCCGACTTTTTTTGAATAGTATGATGCTCATAAAAGCCCCAGACTTGTGCTTGGATGCTGTTGGCAGGCCAGTAAAACCATAGAGAAAAGAAAGCATAGGTGATATATTTTCTCTATGATAAAACTGGCCTACAGTTCTAGGTAGGTAGGTTCTGAACCACCTTAAAGTGATTTTGAAACAACTATTTGTTGGCAAAAGTATCCTAACATACAACGTCCTTACAAAGGTGACTGTATACATCCTTCCAGTCACTGTATACATTAGGGCTTGCAATGTATATTGTAGTTCTAATTTTTACTTTCCTTGCCCTATTACCATAGGTAAGGAAAGTATTGCTTTCCAAAAAAAATTAAGGTACCCCAATTTCTAAGCGTTTCAAGGTCCCCTGAGTCCAAAAAAGTGGTTTTTGGGTATCGATATGTATGTGTGTGTATGAGTGTATGTATGTCTGTGTACATGATATCTCATCTCCCAATTAACGGAATGACTTGAAATTTGGAACTTAAGATCTTTACAATATAAGGATCCAACACGAACAATTATTTCGATCAAATACAATTCAAGATGGCGGCTAAAATGACAAAAATGTTATCAAAAACATGGTTCTTCGCGATTCTCTCAAAAACGGCTCCAATGATGTTGATCAAATTTATAGCTAAAA
>NC_052508.1:65127692-65205192 GCF_014356525.2 Nilaparvata lugens | reverse complement strand
TTTGCTGTGAAACAATTTTATTTTTTAAAATCGTACTGAACTTTTCCAGTAAATCAACTCGATAATGAGTAGAGTCAACAAAATCAATTTTAACTTCACACATTCAATTGATTAGAATTAACGGTTTATAGAAAATAGAAAATACAGAGTTTTACTAATAGAATTCTCATTTTGTAGAAAGATCAATGCTTGATATAAATTTCTCTCCTCTCATTGAATACCGTTTATTCTCTTTGGCTTTCAATTTTCTGAATAGAGTATTGGCTTTGATAGCATACAAGGAACTGATTCTTTTTGATTCGAGTATATAATTCTTACGATCATCTCGGAGTATACTATTTGGTGGACCATACCTTGGTCTGGGATGAACCTGTGCATCACTTTCCTGTGAATAGAATATTAAAGTCTTTAAATTAATTTTGTTTCGTAAGAAAATTGTATGTCAAATAAAATGTTGATATTAATAAAAACGTCCAATATATTCTTTAATGTTGTTTTCCATCACGAACTGCTTATTATTAAATCACATGTTGCTTTTAAAAAATCACTCACTGTGAGTGATTAATTCATTTATTGTAAAAAATCTGACTAGTTGTTCTTTTTAAAAGCAAAAAGGTGTCTAATATAATAGTTGCATGGATAATTTACCAATCACCTATCACTCATTATTTATTTATTTAGTCAATCTACAAGGATTTCGAAAAAATATTCCTACGATATCACTTTGGAACTTATAAACAAAACTAATAAACACTTATATAATAGCTAACTGTGGCTACACTTGATCCAATAGTCAACAGGCCGACAAGCGATATAGGCTTTTTTGATAGGAGGCTGGGGTTAGAATAAAAATATGAATAGACAACAATAATAATATTCAAGGACTTTGAAAAATTTTATAAGATTTGAAGAGTTGATCAAGAATGTTGCAAAAAACTAGCCAACTTGACTAATCGAAGTAGCTATCTACTTTGTAAACATATAAACATGTTTGACTTTAGCATTAGGCGTAAATTCAAATTAAAATTCATTCTATTGAGCCAAAAACAATACACATACAGGCCAAGTCAAAACATAAAAATTAATGACAGAATATTATCAATGTAATAAAATTAAAAAGTTGAGCAAATGACTATTGTAATAAAAATCATTTATCATAAAACAGCAAAACAGAGTCAAGTTCTAAACAGGTCAAGTTCTATCATTAAAAAATTCATCCACACTATAATAAGCCTTATTTACTAGGTACGCATAAAGTTTTCTCTTGAAATTTATTGATGAGGTATGTATAAACATTTTGGCAACTTTTCAAACAGCCTCAAACCAAATACGGTTCCGGTATATGTACTAGGAATTTTGTCAGAGAATCTTAATCTGTGGTGATTGATAAATAAGTCTCCATTGCCATGAGTGGAGTAACCATGGACATCACAATTATTTTTTAATGAATTAATCTCATTAGCAATAAATAATTCGTATTTTATAAATACACGTTAATTTGTATTGTAAACTGAAATGAATCAATGTATCTTGTTTGACTGTCGCTATTAGTTAGTATATTATATTAGTTAGTTATTATATTAGTGGGCTATTATCCTAGAACCTATAGAACCTATAGTAACTGACTTGATAGTCAATCCGCCTCTTCATTAACCAATGAGAAACTAACTCAAAACTTACATATGACAGGAATACGACGCGCACCATCACCTCTACCACAACCGATCCGATTACCAGCAGAATGATAAGAACTTGAAACTTTGATGTCAAGTGCCATCCAGACCATACCATGAGCATCTGAAATTGCCAAAAACCATATAAATAAAAAATATAAATAAAACATTAAATATATAGCCTAAGAATAAAATTGAAATCTATAAGTATCCTATTTGAAATTGTTTAGTCACAAAACATGTTTCGACGAAATGTTTGTTTAGTCACACCAATTTTGAAAAGGGTACTCAGATTTCTATTTTTATTACTATCATATTTCATAAAACTTCAAAGTAAAAAAAACACTCACATTTTTTGATGTGGCGACGTCCGTTTCGTGCTGGTATTGCAACATTTTGGCATTTTGACACAGGAAAATGTGCAATACCAGCACGAAACGGACGTCGCCACATCAAAAAAGGTGTGTTTTTTTTACTTTAAAGTTTTATGAAATACGATAGTAATTTAATTTAAGCCATTATCGATTATGATTTTTGTAATCGAAACTTCCTACACACAAGCGCTGCTTTCGTGGGGCTTAGGCTACATTCTTCCATTTAATTTTTTCCTAAAAAAACTTTGAAAAATTAAATGTTAATATAAGTAGATAATATGTATTATAGCTATGTACCGGTAGTTATAGGTATATATAAACTATTGAAATTGTCTTATCTATTTTCATTTTGTTTTTGTATTGGTTAATGTCCATTTTCAACTCATAAATGAATGTAAGACAGCAATAAAGAATAAATAAATGTAGTGTCTTTGAGAAAAATATTGATTAATGAAGGATCAAGGACTACTCACGAAGCTGATGATCGGTAGAAGTCTCAAGAGTCTCTTGATGAGCTCAGCTGGTGGACTGGACGTCATAAAAGTGATGTCCTCTTCTATTCTATCCGAGCCATAAATAATCAGACTGATTCCAAAAAGCATCAACATCGGTATGTTTATGCTGATTGTTTGAATGTGGAACAGTTTTATGTCGTGCTCATGAGGCTGCAATATAAATGAAAAAATGGAATAAAATCTGAATAGTTTATTAAAATGATGGAATTCATGTCACAAAAATGAGATAATAGTTCAATTAAACAGAAAGATCAGAATATCAGAAGAATGGATACATGTAAGATGGTAAGAGAAGCAACAAAAACTTTGATGTTTATTTATTTTATTCAATTCCTTTTTCAATACAATTCAAATCATATAGTAATGACTGGGAGAGAGCAATAGGCTCGGCCCAAAACTGCTCTTCTCCCAAATTCTATATATTTTTTTATTTTATATGTTTCATATATTTTATTTATTATATTCATTTTATTAATTTTTTCCATTTTATTCATTTATTTATACATTGATACATAGGTTACAATATCATTCTCAACTATGAATGATTGGGAAAGGAACAACATCCTTAAAGCCAAAAACTGTTCCTTTCCAAAATTTAGAAAGAAATTGTCCAAGATGTAGGTTAATTTTAAGGTGCGTACAGATAAATGTGCCTCCAACTCGCTCCGCGCACGCCCCGCACTAGCTCCGCAATCGCTCTGCCATACGCACCTTTACACTTCATAATTTTTGTACAATTTTGAGTGCAGAATACAAATTTTGTAAATTTTTTTCAATGGTTATTATCTCGGAATCCTATTAGAATTTGTCTCTTTGGTAACTTCATGTGTAGTACCCTAGCTTTTACTGTGAAATGAGATAGGATGAAGAGTGAACAGCTAGTATGTAATAATTCAATTCTATAATTATATTGTAGGTAGTATTATCGTGCAGTCGTGGGCCTATAGCATAGTATTATTCTATTATCCTATACTATTAAACGAGCAACTTCTGTTTATATGTTCAGATGTTTAGATGTTTGGATTTTTATATGTTTGTATTTCACCGGATCTCGAAAACGGCTCTAACGATTCTTACGAAATTCAGAACATAGTAGGTTTATAATATAAAGATTCGATTGCACTAGGTCTCATCCCTGGGAAAACTCGCTGAAGGACATTAAAAGGATAATTATTATTCATCCTTGCAAAAACAGCTGATAATAATTATTTCGTCGTCTGTTGGTGATGGAAGTGAGTGAGCGAGTTCATGTGTGTGGGACTGTGTCAAAATTATGACTCAGCTGTTGAACTTTTGTAATCATTCAATTAGGTACTTAGTGTCGGTTGCAAAAAAGCCGGTCTATTTTCAATCCTGATTAATTCCAGTAGATCCATCTTTTTGAAATGGTCTTCTCTGATTTGGTTCACGTGAAGTTTAATCAGGATTAAAATTTACCCGGGCTTTTGTGAAGGAAATTTTTGCATTCCTCTGAGAATTAATCTCAATTTAGGGTGTTTAGATAGAACATTTTCTTGTTATTATAATTTCTTCTTTTGTAATAAATATTTTATGCTTTTGTACTCCAGAGCGAAGCTAGGTGCCCGATATTAATAATATTAGAAGGTGAATTCAAATAAATAACATTTATCAGGAATACTTACAAGATAAGCTTGAGTGCTGACGCACATGGCACCAATGAAAAAATACAGAGCAGCCAGAATGACTTTATTGTAACCATAATACCAGACAACATTCGAGTGAATTGCTTCCAGTAGGGTCAGCTGTAACATTTAGAAAGATTACTTAATTTCATGGAGTTTTAAAGTTGTATAGGCTTCAAGAATGATTGTAAAACTTAAAAAAAAATACTTTTCATTTAAATAGGAGAAGTAGAACATTTTTATTAGTCTTAAAAGTGTTTTGAGATTTTGAATGATTAAGATTTTCATACATGATAAGATGAGAAAGTTAAATGTTTTTTAATGATGCAAGTATTTATTCAATTTTCTCTCAAATTATGGGGGCTGTCTAGCTCAAATTCTTGAATCGTGAAATAATAGACTTTATTTCCCACCATATAGGAACCTAAATCCACATACAGTAGGCTACCTATATTATGGGGAAGTTCTACACCATCAAATCATATTCAACTAATTTTATCAATAACTGAGTTTACAAATCAATAACTGGGCTTGAATGTTCAAAACATTCAACTTGTACCTCTTGTAAATAGAGCAACGCAAACAGCCAAGTTTATAGTACCACTACACATGCGCTTTGCCTGAAACCGCATTTAACGAATAATATTTCTTTGTATTATTATTGCCTTTATTATGGGTACTCTGAATGCATGGGTGCAAAATCAAAGGAAATGAAAATAAACTGATCAATCTTAATTTTTTTCAGGTAGAATTTTATTTTAAAGGAACTATGGATAAGTAATATCATTGATAATTTCACATAACCATTAATCACTCCATTAATTGACTATTGTTGTCTCCATTAATTAATAAATAAATAATATTGCACTAATGACAACAAGGAGGAACTACCCGAAAGTGTCTCTCAATTATTAAAAGCTATAAAAATAAATACTATTCTTAAGAGATTTTTGTCATTCCTGTTCAAGTGAGATATCACAATGTACTGTAATACTGTTAATTTTATTTGGAAATAAGGTACTAGTACTCATAAAAATAAAAAAATCAGTGACAATGTATTTCTCATCCCTTAACGACAGTAGGGTAGTAGCTTATTTAGTTCACTACTGTAATTTTATCTTGAATTTTAAAAACTTACTACTTATGAAGTGAATTACACACTTCATACGTTTTTCAAAATTCAAGTATATTTTCATTAGTGAAAAAAAGTATGGATATTTAACAGAGTAATTAAACTGTAGTAGTTTTTCACTTAACTTATTGGGAGGATTGTAAAAATATTTTGTCAATAAATTAAAAAAAATTAAATTATTCCTATTGTTTTTACCTGCTTGATGAAACAGAGCATGATTGACATAATGAAGAATATAGTTATCCATATATTCGTTTCAAAAGGCATGAGATCCATGTAGAGAGGAAGTATACTGAATGGTACTGAAAATAAAAATGTCAAGAGAAACAAACGTGAGGTTTATTGATTAATATTTTTCCAAAATAAAGCAAAAGAATAATAAGTTTCATTGTATAATTTTCCAGGATTTATTAAATTATTCGGCCAGTAAATTTTCCAAATTATTTATTTATTCGTTTAACCAATGCACAAATCAAATACATGATTAGAAAAGGACCAACAGGCCTAACCCAAAAAACTGTTCCCTTTCCGAATCTTGATAGTATAGTAAGCCAAGTAATAGTCTTCAAGTTACATAGGTATATAATTTCATCAAAGTTTAAGATTTTTTCTATGATGATACAGTACAGTAAAAATCACGTTATTCGGATGAAAAGATCTTGAATTTTAATGTGAACGACATAGGCTAATAGGGTATAGCAATTTACCTAGAGTACATTGTACTCTAGCACAGATAAAATAAGTAATACTAATTACTAGCTCCTCTCTGATTCTAGATATCTTGGGGTATAGGCTTTGAACTTCAGAATAACAACATTAAAACTTCAATTAATGAAGTGTAGAATAACTTACATAGGCTACTGACCTATGGAAGAGAAAGTTTCTACTAAGAGTTTTTCACATTTCAGAGAAGATTCACCTTTAAATTTCATGCATTCAATAACTTCATTGAAGAACCCAATTTCATTAACTCTGTTGGTTTTCGTCCCTGATGTATGGTAGGCCTACCTTTATAAGTTAGAACCATTGGGATATGTATGACCACATTGAATGCGTGTAAGTGTAAGTGTACGTCAGTCAGATCATGCTTGAGCCAAGAAACAAAATCTGGAAAGAGCCACGTTGTGACATGTCTGTTGCTGTTCACTCTGGCTCCGTGAACTTGTAGTGCACAAGTCCAAAAAAAATTGACAATAAACTACGAATTTTGTGTCGGCAGAATATCCAAAAATTGAATTTCGTACAAGCACAGTTTTTTTACACGCATTTAAAAACAGAGCCGTTCACACTGAACGCAACCAGAAAGTGCACGAGTTCAGTGTGAGTGTTCCTATATTGCTTTTTCCACATTTTGTTTCTCATGTGCGCGCTTGATTATGGATGACCACGAGTGCACTGCACATATATACGCATCCAATGTGATCAAACCCTAACATTAGAGGATGGTTAATTCTTCCGAAGACATATTTCTATAGTGAGGTCCACGTTAAAATGGCAGTGTTTGATTAGCAATGGTATTGCTATCCTTGTCTATCATTCAACAAAGCTGATAGAGCTATCTCTTTCTCGCTTTGCTCTGTTGCCAGATCGTCTTTTAACAATGTAGAGTTAATAATTAATTAACAAAATATTTAATCTTAATTATGGAAATTCATTATGAAATTATTGAAAAATATAGAATTTCTTTGTTGAAGTTCTGACACTGTGTTGCTTGTAAATATTTGAAAAAACACTTATTACTTTTGTTGGAGTATTGAGGCTTTTAAGTGTTTTTTTTCAATTATTTACAAGTAACACAGTGTCAGAACTTGACAAAAAAGTTATTAATAGTTAAAAGTTATTATATAGTGTTTCGTCATGGAAAGCAACTTCAATAGAATTTCTTGCTTAATAAAATATAATTGATTATTTTAAACGAGGATGAACAATTAAAATTACATTAATAAACCTGTATCAGCTACTGTCAAGAAGACATTGACTATACAGAGAGGATCGGTAACGTCTTTCTCCTATCTTTCTCCACTGTCATTATAACGTGGACCTCGTCACTATAGCTAAAAGTATCTGGGTGTGATCTTAAGGTGGATACTCACAATAGTCGTTAGCCATACTGGACGAAGGCATCTTGTAATTTTCGGCAATAGTCTCGACCATCATGCTGAATATCACGTTGCTAGCGATTGCCACCAGAATGCGACTCATGACAACGAGGGCCGAGTCGACCGCGGGCTGTGTGCAGAGAGGCAGCCGAGCCGTACACGAGGCGGTCGTCACAAACATGTCCGACAGCTTCGGCAGTGAGAGGCAGATCGCTTCGAACACTCCCTGACAAATCAATTCTACAAGTGACTATGGTTGGAAAAAATTAATGAAAAACATAACAAATTGTCAACTACTATTAATATGACATACAGATAATGAATGGTGTAACAGCCGAAGACCATAGCTTCTACGTGAAATTTGCAACAAAAAATACGATTTTCGAGATATATCGATCTTTCGATATTTTTGAAAAACATCAATAACTAGAAAACTATAATACAAAATATGTTATATAATATTGGCTGTAAAATTTTTAATTCATTATCAGTGGAAGTAATGGGAATGCACATTTCAAAGTTCAAAAAAGTATCAAACATTTCTTAATAAGCATTGGAAATGAAAGTAGCGAACAACTATTGTATATCAACTAAAATTGCATGTTATTCGAGCTCTATTTAAACAATCCTTCACACTATCTAATTTTTTTACTACAATAATAAATTCTTATTAATTTTTAGCGCTATTTACGGTATTCAATTGGTAGAAATAGCCCAGATTATGTGATCTATTGTATAAAAATTCATTTGTATTTGAAATATTATATTTAGAATTTAGACTAAATGCATCCCGACACATGGACTGGTACACGTCGGTATAGTGGGATGCTACACGATAGTTAAAGGAAATTGATCGAAGTATGTAAAGGACTTTTTTCTAAATTGAAAATGTTTTTCATGTTAAATAAATACCTCTGACATGGGTTACATGACAGAGAAAAAATTAAAATAAAATAAATAACATCATTTTCTGAGCTTATGGTTGGGAAGGAAAAGATATGTCCAATATAAGATCGATATAATTTGTTCCTTTTGTGAACTTTTTATGGCCGTTTAAACTGTTTGAAATTTGGCTTTGAACTCGATGAATAAACTTTTTTAAACTCGCTGAGCGTTCATTAAAATTTAAAAAACGTCAAACGAAGGAACAAATTATATGGAAATTTTTGTTGCAAATTTCTATGGTCTTCAGCCGTTAAGATACACTTCTCGTGGGAAACTCTGTATCCTTTGGACACTCTGTTTCGAGGTTGAGTGGTAGAGAGGACTTAAAAGTCCTAACTCCGCCTGATAAAGAATTTTTCATTTCTGTATAATTGAAAAAATAAATAAACGCTAAACAATTTCAACACACAGAACACTCCCTGATAAAAATCAATTCTACAAGTGGCTATTATACGATTGATAAAATGAATAAAACACTGAACAATTTGAACACAGAACACTTCCCGACAAATCAGTTCTATAAGTCACTATGATTGAAAAAATTAATCGATAAGAAGTAATCTCAAAATAATATGTCATAACTTAGAATACCGTTCACAATTTTCATCTCACACTTCTAAATTAATTAATTTTACTCTAAATTATTTTTGATTTTGTTATTGTAATAAACTCACAGTTATTGAGAAAGATTTCAATCGCACCATGTCTGCAAAATGCAATTCACCTTGCAAAGTAAAGCAAGATATAACGAGAAAAAGATGGTAGAATATCATAATAATTGTCGTCAATTTAGCTACCTAGAACAAAATATTCGTTACAACTTTAAAATTCAGACTAAAAAAATGTAATCAATGTTCCAACAACTCAAAAGCTTAAGCTTAGTTAATAATTAAATAAATCACTGAAAAAAATTTCATTCACACACAATACGGTAATAATATTATAATCTACATACAATACAAGATAGCTACAATATTTATCAGAATGTTGATAATTTTTGAATTCTATAGTAGCCTATATAACTTAAAAACCAAATCTAAAGGCTTTTCAAATTATCGACTCAAGTTCTGCAAGAAAGTTGAATTTAATAAGAATCCCACCAAAATGAAAAAGGAACATGTTCCTTGAAAATACTTCAGATGCCTAAACTTGAGTGATGTTTCATAATATAATATAATATAATATGATATAATATATATGAATGATTAAATCATTCTCTTAATAATACAAGTTCTGTATCTACCCCATAATCAGATTCCAGATATCAATCAAGTTCAATATTTTTATGAATTGAATAAACAATTTTCCTACTCTTTAACCCACTCTAGAACATGGTACGCCATAGTGGAGTAGGTCAATTTCCACACAGAAAACTAAACAAGAAGAGGACACATTATAAGAATTTTTTGTAACTAACTATTGTATGTAATATTGTAATTTATCTAATATTTTGTGTAATTGATGTTGTAGTTTTAGTTTTTTTGGGAAATAAACATTTTATTTATTTATTTTCATAACTCACCTTCAAATAATTCGGCATTTCAAGTTCAATGAATCGTATTATGAGGATCAGTATGAATATTGTTAGAATTATCGCTCCATATTCAATATTCAAATTTGTGTAGAGAGCGCTGGAAATGGATGAAAATTAATAGTTCTGAATGAGATTGACAAATTTTATAAGTATGATGAATCTTAAACTAGTGTTTCTATAAAACGTGGGATGATAATGTATAACTTTGATTAATTGATTAAACTTTGAGAATTTCTATAATTTTATATTATCTATTACTCATCAATTTTCGCTCCAGGCATCGGCCGGTTTGCGAGTCAGTGTGAATTTAGCTTTCGTTATGCTAAGTGCTCGCTGTAGAGGCTTTAAGATTCAAGAAATTCATCCTAAATATTTTTCGTTTGGGAATCAAATATGTCAAGAATTCCCAGAGAAAATCATCCTCTAATTTACACATTTCTTTTTGATTTCAATTGTGTAGTTGGTTCAATCAATTGCAATTGGAAACGTGTCTGCCAAATATCAAGTTTTAAATAATTATTTTGACTGGAAAGTACACCAATCTAAACTGAAATATCTCGTCAGAAATACGTGATTCAATATATATAGTGGAGAAAAATCAGAAATAATCAACAAGAGGTGAATGAAGCAAATCCATCACGGTCCTACAATCACCTACCTACACCTTGGGTCTGTAAGCTTCACCAATACAATAACTACTATATTCGGATTTTTTGTAAGTTATTTTATCTTCATTGCATGCACCTCTATTTCTGTAGGGATATTACTTCGTTTCCTATCCATACAGTCCATTATACCAATTATTATTATTATAAGATTACATTCCTTGAACCAGACTACATTTTTTACTTTCCTTGCCCTATTACCATAGGTAAGGAAAGTATTGCTTTCCGAAAAAAATTAAGGTACCCGAATTTCTAAATTTCTATACGTTTCAAGGTCCCCTGAGTCCAAAAAAGTGTTTTTTGGGTATTGGTCTGTATGTGTGTGTGTGTGTGTGTGTGTGTGTGTGTGTGTGTGTGTGTGTGTGTGTGTGTGTGTGTGTGTGTGTGTGTATGAGTGTATGTGCGTCTGTGTAGCCTACACGATATCTCATCACCCAATTAACGGAATGACTTGAAATTTGGAACTTAAGGTCCTTCCCCTATAAGGATCCGACACGAACAATTTCGAACAAATCCAATTCAAGATGGCTGCTAAAATGGCGAAAATGTTGTCAAAAACAGGGTTTTTCGCGATTTTCTCGAAAACGGCTCCAACGATTTTGATCTAATTCATACCTAAAATAGTCATTGATAAGCTCTATCAACTGCCACAAGTCTCATATCTGTAAAATTTCAGGAGCTCCGCCATATCAATGCAAAGTGTGATTTTAGATTCCCGATTATCAGGCTTCAGATACACTTTAAACAAAAAATTTCAAGTGGAAAAGATTGAGCATAAAAATCTCTACAATTAATGTTCAGTGACATATTCACCTAAAATTGGAAATAAGCTCGAAATTCGAGAAAATGTGTTTATCCAATAAAGCAAACTGTTGGCAACAAACTGTTGATTCTATTAAATCATTCACTATGAAGAGATAGCAGACTTCGTGTGTCTCCAGCGTTATTGCCCTGTCACCAGCTGGCAGATCTTTGAATAGTAGACTTGGAATGCGCGTGTACACTTGCGTCAGGTGATAAATTTTTATAATGGCAAGGAAAGTTGTGTGAGTGCGCCACACCAGATTTTTTAAAGTTGAACCGAGAGCTTACAGTCCTACAGTCCTACAGCAGTCCCCTGCTAGCGTGATACTCACTCAATAATGGTAGATGAAGAAAGTATGTACAGTTTGTCATCACTTCCACACTTGATGAAGAGTGTTCCTCTAAGTGTTTGGCAAGCCTCATTGTTGCTTAGAATTGATTGTCTGATAGATGTGACTGTTGAGTCGATGCATTCGGCCCCTCTGTAGCTGGGGCTCGAGCAATGCTTGAAATCATACATCAGATATGCAATCACAGCCAGAAGAATTTTTGTCATCATCCCAATGAAGATTGCATACTTCACTATAGCTGCTACAATTATCAAATAACCAAATCCTGCAAGAAAAATATAAAATATTAATTATGAGGTGAAAACTCAGCTCCATAAATGTATTTAAATATAAAAAATAATCATAGCTCACGTGTTTTGAGTGAGTTGAAATTAATAATAATAATTTTTCTGGTTGAGGGTACAACACGACCAGAGAAGTTTATTCAAACTATAGACATGATTACAAAAAGCATATAAGCTACAATTATTTACAAAGTATTAATACAATTGGTTGATTATTTGCTGATCTAAGAAAATGTGGCCCCCACTATATATGAATATGTGTCGGGATGCCACTAATTTTGCTATTGTTCAAGATTTCATGCCAAAAGTAAAAAAATCTAATGAAGATATATCTTGCGAATCAAGATTACTTCAACTTTTACACATAAAAGAAGATAACTAAATTTTTTCAACAGAAATATAGTCACCCGCAGTGTTACTATCTCATCCCCTGAATCTCCATATTACCTAATAAATCATCATGTCAATCATCAATAATTGAATAATTCTCAAGCATCATAATAATATTTCATCAAGTTATTAAAATTACAACATAATTTACCCAATAATCAAGGCTGATAACTAAGAAGATAACTAAATTTTTTCAACAGAAATATAGTCACCCGCAGTGTTACTATCTCATCCACTGAATCTCCATATTACCTAATAAATCATCATGTCAATCATAAATAATTGAATAATTTTCAACATCATAATAATATTTCATCAAGTTATTAAAATTACATCATAATTTACCCAATAATCAAGGCTGAATAGTTTTGGCTCCCGGCTGTTATAAAATAGGTCATAAGTACAATTTCTGCTACAGCATCAGGTATAATTTGCTATAAATGTAATTAAACCATGTAGTGTAATTTAACCACGTTATCAACCATATCTATCATCCACGATCCAGCAACCATGATAGATTCTTATGTATATCAAAGGGAAAATATTCCATTCAAATTAAAAATTCCATTTCTAAACTTCAAAGAGTTGAAAAAAGAAGAAAGTTTTCTTTTCAAGGGAAAATCAGAGAGGATTCATAAATACTCTCACGGATCGCATGAGTTCTCTGATTAGTTATGTCATGATTATATATATATATATATATATATATATATATATATATATATATATATATATATATATATAATAAGCTACTCTCGGCTCCGGTGATCTTTGAAAATAGTCATTAGAGAGAGTTAGTAGTAGAGGTTAAGTACTGAATAAATATCTTTAAATTTTCAAACTTTATTATTAGTTGAACAGGATGGGTTGTGAAGCTATACATATGTATAATATGCTATGTATATGCTATAATCTAAATTGTGGAATAAACATAAACATATAGAAGTTTAGTTCAGTTTAGTTTTTTCTCCGCTACAGTCTATTTTATTTATTTATTTATTCATAATTTTTACAAAGTAGCACTGATTGGGAGAGAAAAACTAAGGATACTCCTTGTACTATTTCTCTCCCAAATTTAGATAACATTTTAAAAGTCCGAAATAGGGTTATGGTTTCACTTTTCTAAAATTTAGTCCATTCTTACTAAAAAACAACGAAAACTAAGAATTTTAAATTTTGACGGTTGAAAACAGAATAAAAGAACAAAAATATCACACTCAAATCACCATTAATTGGAACATTTTTGCGTGATTTGAAAATTGAATACTTGCACATTCAATTGATTGGGGAATTGTCAAATTCCAACAAATAGAGTAGGCTATGGTAATAGCATACGGTAATAATTATTATATTACTGATTGTAGCTACGTTACCAGAAAATAATGGCACCATATCTCCATAGCAGATGACCGATTTTTTGGAGTACACCGACAGAAAAATCACCAGGTACGAAAATATCAGAGTAAAAGTACTCGAACATATTGTGAATATTATAATAGTCCATGCTGAAATTTGAAAAAATAGAAAAAGTGACCAATTATATTTTGAAAATGATAAGCATTCACATTTATTGCTGTTTGCCATGAAAATAAATTCATCATTTTGGAAGGAAAGTTTGGTCTCCAATATTGAAAATAGCTTTGGAAAGTAGAAGAGACACTGAATACATAATGTACTATATAATGTATAATGATTCTGGATGAATTAGCTCTATTCAAGTATTGACAATTGATTAGCCAATTGTTTTTAGCTTCTCATATTCAACATTTGAATGTGTCTTGCAAGAATCACTAAAATACATTCTATTGATATAAACCTATTTCAAATTTCATTTCATTCAATTCGAAGTAGGCCATTTTAATATTGATAACATTAAATGCATTCAACAGCAACTCAAATTTTACGATTTCTAGAAAAATAAAAGAACTTTTAAAAAATCAGTAAAAAAATTATTTTCTCACTAAACATATGTGGTAAAGAATGGTTCACCTTTTCTACATCATTATTGTTATTAATTTTAAAATAAAATACTTGAATAAGCTACCTATAATGATTTGTCTGACTTAAGGTAACCGCACACAGATCGTCATCGGACGGACGGCACGCATCGGACGGATCGGATTATTAGATTTGATGCACTGTTTTCAATTGGAGTGCGCATACCTATCTGCATCCGTATAGGTATGCGCACTCCAATTGAAAACAATGCATCAAATCTGATCATCCGATCCGTCCGATGCGTGCCGTCCGTCCGATGACGATCTGTGTGCGTCTACCTTTATCTGCCACAAAGTCACATCCATAATACAATCGAAAGAAATCCAGTATCTGATAATAGTCAGATTAAATGAATGAATTATCTTAGCAATGAAATCGAAAAATGGTCTATCTAAATCAAAGAGATAAAAAATGAAGTTGACGGTGAGTGACCAATTTTATCAAATTATAAAATTATTTTTTTGAAAAAAGCATTTCCTTGGGAAATAAAATTGAAGTGGAGTTTCTTATCTACGCTTACCTCCATAACGCAAACTGGATTCCGCTAAACTGAGACCATTCAGGAAATCAATGTTAGTAATGACAAGCATCCACAGGTAGTCTTTATGACTATCCCATAGCTTTTTACTTCTGTAAGTGCCCTGCAAAAAAAATTAATTCAATTTTTTCCTTAGAAACAATGTCCTATGATTTTAAGGATGTCGTCTTCGGGGCTTGGATTATCTAATGGCTTAGGATTGTCTTCGGATTCTATTCTATTATTGTACGTGAATAAATAGATAAGAATACCAAATATTTTATAAATTGTCAGTTAATTACTTAATAATGCATTCAGAACTTTGGAATTAAGTATGCTACAAATTGAATAAAACCTAACCGTTTCTTGTACCTATCTCGATTTTTTGAGATCAAGTGAAGAGCAAATATAAAAACGTTAATAAAAACAATATTTCAACTTGAAATCTAAATCAACTTGAAAATGACCTAAGTTAGGGTCAAAACTAGTTGTTGAAATATTTCGAAGTTTTTAAAAAATAAAGGGTACTTCAAGATTTTTATATTGTTTTTATTAATTTGTTAAAAGTAGCCCATGTGAGTGAAATGTTTTTATAAAAACGTAATTATTTCTCTTCATTCATCTATATTATAATAAATGAAAGAACTGGCTTGTACACGTACGGGATAGGAAATTCAAGAATGACGCATCATCACGTCTAAAGCTACTGAACTGATTAACTTGAAATTTTGCATACGGTATAGATTCTTTACTATTTACCGTTGATGGTTATAGGCCTATTTTCAATTCTTCAAGATTCCATTACGTCAAGTTTGCTGTTTGTCTTCAATAATTAGACCCTTGTGGATCACGGGTTATCTGCTAGTCGTATTATAATATGAACTTTTTCATTATTATTCAGGATATTGACATTTCAAGAGATTAATATTCTAATTTATATAAATCTTCTCCTCGTCGTGTTTCTTCTAATTTGAGTATCATAATAAACATAAGACATTTGTTAGATTCGTTAAGACTCTCGTGAATCCACAATGGATTGAAAATTGAAAACACGTCATACCGGTGAATAGCCTATAGATAGGTTCATATTCTGACTCACCTTTGCCACTGGTTGAAATTCGGTTTTGAACTGGAATTGAAAATTCAGATAATGAAATAATTATTTATTTATCAGAAAAATTCATCATCACACAATTTTTGTAATAATGCAAAACACAAATAAAATAATCAAAAAATTTGTACGGTAAGTATTGAAAATATTAATGCATTGTCTCTCGGTACCTGAATATTGTGTCATTGTACACTGAATCCTTCTGATTAAATTACACGTGCAAATCTTTACTAAAATTACCTTGTATATTTTCAATTTGGAATTTGATTCTGTTACAGTTTAATAATTTATTATTTATCAGATAATACTTCTAATTATTGCAAGAAACCTTTTATAGGTATGTAAAATTTTGCTATCTTTATTAATATGAATGGATATAATATTCATCAACATTTTTGCACTGGTAATTTATAGTAAAATTCTATATTTCCATTCTTCGTGACAAAATTATATTTAGCCTAATCTACTGAATAAAATGCAATAACAGGTGGACGGAATAAGCAAATCAACTTTCAACAATATATAATTATTTCAATAATACAATGCAACGATACAAACCTACAACAATAAAATTCAAACTATATTGAATTAAATCATTTTTTGCTATTAGAAAAACGACTAGCAGTCAGATGTTTTACAATTAATGAATTAATCACTCACTGTGACAACGAGAACTTTCGGTAGGTCCAAGAAGATGGTGGACCTGCCGAAAGATATCGTTGACTCAGTGAGTGATTAATTCATTTATTGTAAAAAATCTGACTGCTAGTCGTTTTTTCTAAAAGAAAAAAGTGATTTAATAATAAGCAGTTTGTGATGGAAAATAACATTGAAGAATATATTGAATTGTTTCTCTCAATTCATGTGTTTTACTTAAAAATCAGTATATATTAATATACATATTGCACATACTGTATAATATTATTGCATTGCTGAAGTAAACATAGGCAGAGCACTCATGGCCTGAGTGTACATCTCCTTTATAAAATAATAACATATTTTGAGCTTCTTATTATGGAAACTAACATCACTACTGTGTAATACAGTACCTAGTTTTTCATTTTAGTAGGGGTTGTTACTACCCTACTTTTCATATCTTCTCACTTGATTAAATGAAGTCCTATTATTGAAATTGAGGGAATAATCTCAAAAGAAGGAAATTATAAGGTGGAAATCAATTAATATTTATTCAATACAATAAAAATAATTCCACTTACTATCGTATCAACTGCTTTGGTATCATTCAAACCCAGGGATGGCCTAGAAATAATTTGATGTTATTTGCAGTTTAGAGCACTTTATAATCAACTGAACTATAAAGTAGGTAACTAGAATTTATATTAATCTTACAACCATACGACTTGGGATTCAATAAGTTAAAATATTTCGACAAGGGCTTGATTAGTCAAGTAGTTAGTTGTCCGTTATGCCTTTATTAGCTCTAAGGCCTACACTACCTGAAATTTTCTCATAAATTGAAAATCAACGATAACGTACCATTATGATCCAGTAATCAGGGCATATTTATTTATTTATTTATACATAGGTTACAATATAATTCTCAACTATGAATGATTGGGAAAGGAACAACAGGCTTAAAGCCCAAAACTGTTCCTTTCCCATATTTAGTTAGAATTTGTCCAAAAATAGGTTATTTTACACTTCACAATTTTATTGTGAACAATAATGTTATTATAGTTATTAATAGAAGGAACAAATCTAATATTTTAATTGAATTGCTCAAAATGCAAAACATTTTGCGGTGTCAGACTCGTTTCGAATTCGAATCATTACTTTATAAGAGCTTGAAGAGCATTCCAGATTTAGAAGTTGGATATGAAGCTAGTAAACTACAGTAATTAATTTTGTAAAATTCTGTGATTCAAGTTTAATCAGTTCTCTCAGTAGAAATATCAATTATTCTACAGAAATAATATTTATATCAAAACATAAATAAGAATAAGAATTATTAATGGGAAAAATGTTGAAACGTACGTCTCCTCAGCAAATGTAGTTGACCTCGTCTCAAAAAGATCCTCGGGGGCGGCATTAAAGGTGGGATAGTATACAGGCAATGTCTTGAGAAAAAATAATTGTAAATTATTCAAGGAAGTTATCAAGGAAAATTTGAATTATTATTAGAACATAGCTTCTTCTGTTTAATTGATTTCATATTATATGAGTTATTAATTCTTTGAACTACATAAATTCTATCTACAAGAACAATAACTGTTTATTGACTATGAACTTTATGGGATACGGTACTGTTTTTCTTCATGTGAATTTGTGTTTTTTGCACCGAAGACTTGATTTGTTTATTAATATAATAGGCTTTATCAATTTTCTCCTGTTGTTGATATATCTGTATTGTGTGCTTGTTTTTCTGATGAAACAATCGCTAAATTAGCTTACAAGGTAATAACGATCATTTATTTATTCATTTATGAGTTAATTCTTTGATCTTAGATTTCAATACCTACAAGAGCAGAAAAATCAATAATGATATATGCTAGCATGATTCTTTTCAATCTATGAAAGTTGATACTCCAATATATATAAATTTTCAATAATTAGGTACGGTACCGTAGGCACTTTACCACGAAGAATAACTTACGGTACGGTACCTAACATAATTACACCAGGTAGTAGCCTATCAATGAAATTTGAATAAGTTTTGTTCAAAAATGATAATATCCTATATTCTAAGATGATTATATCCTCTACCTGTATCCTAAGTACATTGATTATATTTGTATATTTTTATAAGTTCATTCAAATACACTGGAAGAAGCTCTTTTATACTGTACAGCCTCAAAAATAACTGTATTGCTCCAGAAATATAAATACCGTATTAACTATCCTCCTGACGGCACTTTGCCACGGAGTGTATGCCGACGTGATTATTGTAGAAGACTTGTATAATTGTAATAAAATTACATTCAATAAAGGCATTTATATAATTATTTATATCAACTAGCCTATCTACAGTAGCTTTCACCAAAGTTTGTTTAACTATTAAACCCGTTTAATCAGTGTATAGTTGCATTTATGTTTTTCAATTAAGTCAGCTGATGGTTCAAACTAGAATTTGTGAGCAACGTTTTTTAGAAAGCAATCAATTTTGCAGATCTAGAAATTTCTAAAAGCAATCCAAGAATAGAAGTAGGTAGTTGGTAAAATGTTCACAAATTTAATTGTACCATTGAAACTTGCAAATCAAGTTACTTAATTAACTTAATATGAATTTATCTGAATCACAATTAACTTAATTACGGAAACATTATTTAATTTAAATTTTCAAAAAAACCCTGCTTTTTCAAGGGCTCATAAAAATACTCACTGGTACGGTTCTGTTGTTTGAATCACTCATTGCTATTTCAATATCGGTCTGCAATAACCATGCAAGGTCAAAGAAGTTTTATGACTTTTTCAAATACCACTGTAAATATTGAAAATGGCTCTAAATTAAATGTTATATTTTTGTTCTTAGTAAGAAGAAATTAATAGCATAGCAATTTTACCATAAAAAATTTAATAGCAGGTAAAAAAATCTTACAGTACTAAATTTAATCTTATCCTATTCCATCTAAGGCTTGATGTTGCGTTCATAATTTACATCAAAGATCAAATGATGAATTGAATTGAAAAATCAAGTTTTCTTCGCCTTTGATGATAGTTTTACCAACAAAAACTAATAAAATATTGAAATTATTGTCTTTTATTCCATTTAGTAACTGGTCTGCTCGACAGATTACAAGTATATCCATTTATTATACTACTTAAGTCTACACCACCGTAAATTTTATAGTTTATATAGTGATAAATCGGTCAAATAAATCAGCAAAGTTATACTGTTGGTAATTATGCATTCTCTCCTTGACTATAATTTATTTGAACAAATCATGATGTCAATCAAAAGATTTATGATTGCCTTGTCATTGAGAATTACTGTTAAGGAAATAAAATGCTACAAAAACTCTAATATTTGCAATATATAATTGAGTAAATTCTACTAAAATATAATTATTAGGTGGAGTATGTTTTAAATTATCAAAACATAGATTTATATGTAACCTAAGTTATATGGAAAAGTATAAGTACTATTATAAGTCAAAATTAATTTTAACAAGTGCCCAAATATTCTATGAACGTTTCCTCTGGATGTTCAAGTCTTATTTAACAGTTTTTCCAAAAAATTAATTAATTTATCAACATCAATGAGAAATAAATAATTTGGGATTTTACTTGTTTAATAAACTTGTAACTTATAGGCTCATTGATTAATTTCTTAGGTAGGGTAGATTCAAAATAATCTTATTATAATTAAAAGTATTTGATTTTGATAAGGTACACTTAATAAATATGAAAAGTTTGTAAAATAATCAATATCTACTTACGTTTTCCCTTATCTATTATTTTTTCTCAGATCAAGTTGTAGGTACATTCTTCTACAATAAATTTGAGGTTATTCAATACAGTATTGCAAGATATAAAATAGCTTATTCAAGCACCTGGTTTTTCTTTTGTAATCAGCTTTTTCTATAATGCAATCAGTGTGTAGAACCACGGCACAGAATACTCACTCAAGCTAGTGAGATATTCACTGGTTCTGCACACGGTATTTAGATGAAAAATATTCTTCCATATACCGTGGTGACCATGGTTTCATCTAAATACCGTCCAGAAACAGTGAACATCTCACTAGCTTGAGTGGATAATGATGGGTAGTGTAATATACTACCTACATTTACTATTTTGGTTCTTATTGAACGAGCGTTAGCGAGTTCACACTTTTTATTTACTGAAGTCTAAAGTCGTTGTCCGTCTGTTTGTATTTTCTACAATAACTTTAGAAAGAATTGATCAATCAGCTTCAATTTTTGAACCTTTTTATAGGTCAAGCTCGTTGGACAAAAATTGACTCACTCCTTCGTCCTTTTTCAGGATATAACAAATAAATTTGAAAATGTATAAGAAAATTATTTCTTGAGATTTATCATTTATTCAGCTGAAGAATTAATTGCATGTAGTTAAAACAATTCTTCCATTTGGAAGCTATCATAGAGACAGACCTTCATGCGCTGACGCATGATCCCAGCTGGTTAATATACAACATAATTTTCAACTTTTACATCAATAAACTGATACGGGTTGAGATATCAATGTTCAGCTTTCACAATTTATTTTCTCTTGGAGCTCTGTATCGAAACCATGTATCACATGACCAACGTTAGTAGACAGAACTGTCTACTAACTTTGTCACATGACCACCTTCTCATTCAAAAAATGAATTAGGATTCATATGAGAGACCAAAATGTTTAAGAGACTAAATAATTTTTGAAGAGTAATTTTCCATTTCAAATAAAATCCCCAATGAAACCTACTAGCAAATTATTCTTGTAAAAGTATTTTGTTGACTGTCAGTAGATCGGGTTGTAAGGCCGATCTGCAAAGTAGTGGACTGTGTGGAAGTGTGTAGATGAGATCTATATCTGATCTAGGCACTGACAGCTTTTCATTATTTGCTATGAGCGGATTTACAAACCTTGAATGTGTAGATCCGAAAAAATACCTCTGGTTTACTGTGCGTCTGAGCACAAGTAGAATGCACAAAGGTAGTGCAATAATGATGACTAATAATTGAAGAATGATAGATAATAAGTTTCTTATTATCCGAATGTAAGGCTGATATTTGAATGTAACTATTGGAATGCTTAAAATTAATGTAGTTGTATTAAAATAAAAAGAATTAGGAATGCACTCAAGTTGTTTATTGTACCTAGACTTTTGCTAGTACGTTTAAGAATACTGATACAATGTTTCAAAAATGATGTTACCTCTGTGAGCGCAAAAGATTGAGTAATACAAAGATAAAGTTGGGATAACAATGTTAATGTTGAAATACACAAAGAGTATATTGATACTGAAACTAATAATAGAATAATAATGACAATGAGTAAAGATTGAATTGAACGTACAAAATTTAGCAATGTTTAAAATGAATAAAAATTTAGAATACTTGAAAAATGATAGTAAATATGAGAATCTTAACCTGAATAATAAAATCAATCGAGAGACAAAAATCCTAGATAAAAGTCCTGCAAAATTCTTAGTAATCTTAAAGGTATGAAAATACAGAATTATATGAATATGAATAATAACCTAATTTCACAAAAAATGAAAACTAGGAATTCAGTTTAGGTAGAATCCAATCGTACCTGAAGCTTTCAAGCTGTTGACTATGTAACACTGAAAGAGGACAAATATAGCAACTTGGCTATAATGTAAGCAGAAGGAGCAGAAAGTCTGTCCAGAACTGAAGGTTCGATTAATAATTAAAAATAGAAAAGGTTGAAAAATACCAAATACAATATTGAAAGGAGACGAAGCTCAGCATATTGTATTACATAAGCGGGCTGGGAAATGACAGCTTAACGCATGTCAAGTTACATGGGGAATATTACTATATGTAGAACACATAAGTAATAATAATAGAAGATAAAAGAAATTGAATGATTGATAGTATTTAAATAGTTATTATAGGAATAAAAAGTTAATCAGGAACAAAATTGAATGGGATGAAGACTACCAGTAAACACAGTGCCTCTGAGAGGGTAAGTACAAAAATGTGAATAATAGAATAAGACTTCCCTGAATAATTAATGATGTGTTGCCAAAGTGATAGGCCTACGGTGACTCAAATTCCGAGGATGAAACTTGACTCCTGTCAAGTACATTGTAGTTGCAGACAGCTGCTGGGCTAATAGAAGTTGAACGATGAATATATCTTGATTATATCCTGATAAACGGTGACCGATGCGGAAGAGAACTTGACTTGAATACGTTGAGATATTGAAAGTTGAGACTGTTCCAATATTAAATTGATAATGAGTATAACGACGAATGGGCACTTCACAAATTGAATGAGTTTCACTGGTTGAATGTTAATTGGAAAAAAAGTTCCACCATGAGTTAAGTAGAATAAATGTTTGAGGTTATGTCCTAACGTTGATGTAATTGCAGTGAATAAATATTTGAAAAAAGAGATAAAATGTTCTTGACGACTGAAATCACTGGCATCAGTAAGAATTGAGATTGACAAAGTTCGACTAAATAGCTGATGAGTAGCTAAGACTGAGTAGCTAAAAATGAGTAGCGGTTGACAATGAAAGGCAAACTGCACTTGCGCAAATTTCCTGAGTTGAAATGTTGAATAAGGTAAGCTGCACTTGCACAAGACTTCCCAAGTTGAAAAATGTATCTCCTATGAGCATACATGAAGAATGAATGTGACCGCTAAAAATGTGTACTGATGCTCAGTAAAATTGAAGTGATAAATAATAAATCAAAAGTTCATATTGAGGATTGTTGAAAGCTCATGTGGAATTCATGTTGAAATTACTTACAGTTCATAATAATAGTATGATGAATAATTGAAAAACGTTGTATGCAGAAAGCATGGCGTAATTTGCAAAAAGGACGCTTAGTAGAAAAGTTAAATTCATAGAAAATATGGTTGAAAAACGTTCACTGAAGAAAAATGCGTTGAATGGTTCTTGAATAAGCACACAAACTAGGACATAATGAATGATGAAAATGGATAAAGTTTTCCAAAGATGGACGCGTTAAAAACTGAGATGTTACATCGTATGACTGTACAAAGAGAGTGAGTCTTCTTGCCAAAAACTGGTTGAAGAGACAGGAACTGCCCAAAAGCGGAAACATGACGTCCACGGCAGTCATGAGCACAAACTCAACGAATGAAGTGAAAATATAAAATCGATATTAAGCGAACTGAAGGTGTTGAGGTTGAAGTGACTGTTGAAGTATACCAAAGGAGGTTCAAAAAACAATGAAAATACAATTCAAAATACTTATAGACGAATATTAAACTAGAAAACATTGAAAGAAGCAGACGACAACTAGCGCTACTATCGATCAAGCGATCAATGAAACCGTGACGTCAGAGATCGCATGACACGTGAGAAAAATGTCTGCGGACTGTAGCAGCGGTAGATTCAAATGCTACAAAAACAAGATGGACGACCATAAGACTGGCTAAAGTATGAGACGAAATCTAACATATTTATTATGATGAAAGTACTTATTACAAAAATATTTATTTTGATGTTCCCATAATTTTTACAAACTCTGTATAGTCTAATTTATTAAGAGTTGCAGGTTTCAAAGATTACAATACAACAGTTCTTGAGCGAGTTCTCCAGCCCAGGGGGTCACTAGTATAGTAATTGTAGTATCTACTATACAGAGAAAACATTGTATAGGTACCGGTACTAATATTTCTCTTATTCTATTCTATGATAATACACAAACCGGAATTTCCAATGTAACTAGAATACATTACAAGTAGATACATACTAGATAAAAATTACCCAATCGAAATCTCGAGTAAAAACCCTAAATAAATACCTATTCTGATTTGAAATTACTTTGCAGTCATTACTAATTACAACAATTTAGAAATTTAAAGAAATATTGTAACTGATGCTTCTAGAATTGTTGAATGTATTGTTTTAATGTTACATTTACCTATGTTTTCCATGTTTTAATGTTACATTTACCTATGTTTTCCATGTTTTAATGTTATTGGTTTGACTGTGATCTGTGATAGATATTAAGTAATTTTTCGCCATTGGGAAAACTCGGAAAATTCCAGCAACGTTCAAGAGTACGGCAAGTTTTTATTCAGTTATACTTGTGACTCCCGTTTCGGCGTCTCCCCACTAGGGATGTCAATCCCGGGATCCCGGTCCATTTTTGATACCTAACAATCCCGGGATTTTCCAGCGTCAATCCCGGGATTTTCGGGATTGCAAACCTGAAATTGTGAATCATATTCTTCCAAAAACAATTCAATATGGAATTTATTTACGGTGATGAGTATGAGTTTTCATAACTAATTTATTGTTCTAAGTGTTTGACTAATTTATTCTACAGGCACAGCCTACAGTTGCATATACATAATATTGATTGTATACTGTACTCTTTACTGGCTAAATAGAATTCGCATTATCAGTTCGCATAATTGGCAGAATTGTTGCTGATTGGTTGTTATGTCTCTACACTCTTGTTTCTGTTTACACAGCACCACAATTACCTGTCTAGACGGCGCAATATTTGCAATAGTGCTGATGGCATTTCCTTGGAATGCATTTCGAACTTTGAAAAGACTTCTAAAATCAGAAATAAAAAAGCACCAACGATTCACTCTCTGTCTAATTATTCCTCTCCTCTTCTCTCTCTCTATCATAAGTAGAATATCTAGTTGAAGTAAATATTATAGTTGGCTCTACGAAATTTCATTTAGTAGTGTAGTGGTTCAGCTTTCGCGTTGTTTGGTCGGTATGGCGTTACGATCTTACAAAAAGTATTCTATTTTATTATTAATATTATTAATTCAAGTGATATTAATTCACTTTACAGTATTTGACGTAATTAAAGTGTGAGCTCTATCCCGTCCTGATGTAGGATAGAAATGCTCTTGTTCTACATAAAAAAGACTCTGATGAGTTATCTTGCTTTCCTCAGTTCTCACTATCATCTAGGATACAGCAAATTTAAGCTGAGACATGAAATAAAACAGTTACTCCTAATATTGAAAATATTCAAAGAAATATAATATTCAATTTTAATATTATTCCCAAGTATTTTTTTTTTTCATTTTAATAATAGCCTCTCCTTCTTTAATGGGCCCTTTTTCATCTCCACACACTGTTACTGAACATGTAATTGAGGAGGAACAATTGGTTAAAAATGCATGAAACTGATTTTTGCCAATCCCGGGATCAGTCCCGGGATCCCGGGATTGATATTGGATAATCCCGAAATACCGGGATTGGAAATCAGTCCCGGGATTGACATCCCTAACTGCGACGTTGCAATATCGTAGGCCGCGGCCTTGTATTAGAGGTGGCTATTTTTATAGTCAACTGTCTACTAACGTTGATGGAAGGATACATTTTCAAGATGTTCGAAGTTTTTGAACAGGTAGTATTGTAGTCCACTACACATCTGATTTATGATGAATAATTCTAGAGTCTGATTTTTATGGTAATATTGGTGTCATATTAGTGGTGGCTATGCTATAATACTACCCGTTCAAAAACATTGAACTTCTTGAAAATGTAATAAATATTATTCTATCAACGTTGTAGACAGTTGCAGCCAGACCTGATAACAGCGCTCACACTCACATTCCGGGACGACACGTCACGGTACGATAGGACAGAAAGCTCTATATTTATTTGGGATTTTTTCTAGACATTTTAAATTGATAAAATTATCTATTGATTTTTGAGAAAACATAGCAACAGGTCAATGTAACTTACTGAGCGCGAAGTCTACTGTTCACAGAAATACAGTACTAGTTCATTTATTGACCGAACGTAGTGAGGTCTATGTTTCAACTCGGATTGTCTTTTTTCTGTCTGTATGTAGCGCGATTACGGCAATTCGATGAGATTTGGCAGGAATATCCCTGTTTCAACTTTGCGACGATGTATACACAAGAAAATTGTGATTTGAAATTTTGGATTTTTCCCTGCTATAAATAGTAGAACTATATTAAATTTGAGCTACATAAATATAGCTCAGTCAGCTACATATAGTAAGAGAACTCCCTAATGCTCGTTCAATTTTAATCTCAGTAAAAGAATTGAATATGAAGAAGGGAGAGGGAGACTAACTTTGATTGTGATATGGAATCATCGTGATTTATTCACAGACCGACAATGACTTTGGCCACTAGTAGATCAAAAATGAGAATTCCCTAATGCTCATTCAATGTTAATCTCAGTAAAAGGAAAATTAGAATAGAGATTTACTTTAGCTGAGATGATATGGAATCATCGTGAAAGTAATCAAAAAGTTACTGTGAGTCACAATGATCCTCCAAAAAAAAATTACATACATATATAAATTAATTAATATATATTGAAGACACCCAGTGAAGTGTGTTTGCATTCCATTCGCTGCTTCCTCCAATTGTTGATCCAGTTTCTCAAAACCTTGTTCACTTGCCTTCCTCCACTGTTGGATTTCCTTCTTTAATTCTTCCCGTGCTTTCTTGTTTTCTTTATTATTTCTTCTCTTGCTTGTTTGTTTTCTTTAATTATTTCTCTATTGCTTGTTGGTTTTCTTTAATTATTTCTTCTCTTGCTTGTTTGACCTTAACCTCCTTTTCGAGTATGTTTATTTCCACGTGCGTGGGCTCAATCACTGGTCCGATATTGGTTTCCATTGTTTGATATTCCTCCTCAATTTGCAATGTTACCGTCCTGCTTCCCCCTGCTGCTTCATTTAACCTTTGTTCCAGTTTTTCAAGATCAAAACCTTGTTCACATGCTATCCGCACCTGTCGGACGTCTTCAATTATTTCTCATTTGCTTGTATGTTTCCTTCAAATGCATTCTGTATTGCTTTCAGGATGGCGTTCCCATCCAGCGTGATAACGAGCGTAGGGCTTCCTTTGATCGTCTGCTTTCTTCATATGCATCGTTGAATGCTTTCAGTCTGATGCTTACTTCTTGCAAGGAAAGGGTGGGTGTGCGGTCCTCAACCGGCGGCAATGGTTCTGTGACGTTAGATGTGGGCATCTGAACCTCTGGAACGGTGGTACATGGGCGTTTCTCCCACGCGACATCTTCCGTCTCTGAAATCGCTGATGTGGTCTCCAGGATGCAGTGTGTTTCTTCCATAATTTATTGGATGATACAATGATGCGAGTGCAGTGAAACGTCCGCGAATATGTGAGGTTATGTGAAAGATTACAAATGAATGATGATCAAAAGTTGAGATAGTGTAAAAAAAATTCGTTCGATGAAGAAATACAAAAGTGTGATTCAATAATATGTTCAGTGATGAAGTGAATCAAATTAGCAATATCGTTGACATAAAACGATGTTAACATAAAGGATACACAATGGATAATTATGCGATAATGAAGGTACGCCTCTTATAATTTATTATTATTATTATTATTAATATTTTACTCTTATAATTTCTTGCCGCAATTATATATAGGGCTAGTATTCTTCGCAAAATTTTATATAAAAGCTGCAGCGTTCTGTTTGAATTATTCCGCAATATATCCGTGGTTTAATTTTACTTCCCTCTTTATGTTTTAAAAATGTAAATAACTTCAATCCTCTTTTCCGTAAAATTTTATAAATTGTTTTAATATAGACCTAATACTCTTAAATAGTATGACTTCTCTTATGGTATTTCCTATACCTATGACTTGTGATATGACCAATTTTCGAATAACACAATAATAAAATTCTGAGTTCGATTTTTTCTCTAAAAATTCATCAATCGATAAATTTCTTTTCCGTTCAAAAATTGGGTATGGTACGTCTTGTTATTTTATATAACAGTGAACAGTTAATATTAAATTTGAAGAAATTCACAACCATGAATTTTTTCAAAAATTTTCCCGTTGTCAGCGCTATAGTATACTGAGCAACTAAATAATCCTCATAGTCGATTATCCACCTCTTCAATGCCTATCACTGTTGGGCGCCAAATCATGTGGAGCGTGATTTTACTCGCCTCACATATGTAGGGTGAATCTTGTACTGAATCAATGGTGTATGGACTATAAATTTTGCAATTGCGTGTGTGGACACTGAGTGTACACCAGACTGATTGATTCACTACAAGATTCAATACAATTGTCGGAATCGCGGGAGGTCTAAACGCTCGCTCACCCTTGATTCTTCTAATGACAGATTGTATAATGATGAAATTTTTATAAGCAGTGTAGCGATCGCTAAACACTGAATACGGATACCTTAAAATTATTACCTGTGAAGAATGAGCATACAAAATCATACAGGTCGAGCAAAAATCCCGATGTAGATAATTTACGGGACTGCGTCTCTAATAAGTTCTGAAGGATTAAAATACGGTATTTGGACCAAATATCGTTCAGAATATACTTCGAGAACAGAGTCTTGTCGGGTTTTAAGCTCTATTGTAGGAATTTATATGATCTCTGGCTGCATCTGCCGTACAATTGATGTATTTGCTCCTAAGTCGAGGTTGGTAACAGATAAAAGCTGATATATGAGCAGGTAAGACAAAGAATAAATATCTCGATCTGACCCACTCGCTACATCCACTTAGACCTGTTCCAATATCCAGCTTAATTCAATTATTCCAATGATCGTATTCGATCGGTTCTTGATGATATAGAACGTATCAGACACAATAATTGACAGGCTTAAGAAATAATCGAACTCAGAAAACGAATTAACAAAACTGGAATATATTATAATAAAATATTGATCTCACAGTGCAGATTCAGAATATATTTACAGATTGAAAGTGGTTTAACATTAACAAAATGATTAGCAAATTTCTTGTACTTGCATGATACCATGCATGAATCGACAGAATTTTACAATTGATAAAGTTTAACAGTTTTGAAAAAATAGTAAAAAATGAATTATAAAATATTTTTAAAATGCTCGGGGGTTGTGGTTCTGGCAGCGGAGGATAGCTAATCAACTACAAGTTCGTATAAATTAAATATTGAACAAGTTCTAGGCTCTTAACAACTAATAAGCGCTTGTCGGCGTGGCCTAAAATTTAACGAAGAAAAATTTATGTTTCTGCACTGAAATATTTTCGAAGCGTAGATTGGGGCCCCTTTTAACTTATAACTCACGTGAATTTCCTTGGCGGTTGTGGTTTTCTTCTTTAGATCAAAAATCGTTTGATCGGCAGCGGATCCAGGCTTCGGTTTCAGCACGTGGGAGATTTTTAATTTAATGTTTCCTTCACCAAATTATTTAAGGGATGATTTAACTTTAAACTTTTAGTTTATCGATTGATGAATATAAATTTACAAATAACAAATAGATTGGCCTAAAATATCGGCTCACAATAGAACATATAAAATCGAACGAAAATTTTACAAATAGGTCTTGGTAACTATAAAGAGATCTGAACGGTGAGGATTTCAAAAGGAAGTGCTGTCTTTTTTCTCAGCTTCTTGGCTAGACCTTTCTTCTCAGAATCTCGATGTAATAATTTGCATGAAAATTTGCCATTGGTAGAACGATTGTGATGTAGACATGACGTCAGTGGCAAGCAGTAGAATATAATTCCTTTAATTACAATAATAATTCAATTTATGTAATTCTTAAAACTGCTTAATCTTCTAGACATGGTTCCTATCATACAATGTGCATGTGCAGCGTATATGATAAGGCAGGGTTGTTGTCTGATAATAGATTAACATGTGTTGCTTTCAAACGATCACCTTTTTGGTGCTATTTCTATGCACTATGATTGGCTTAGGCTTGCCAAAGAGATTTAATTACCATGTGGTTCAGCTGAATTAATCATTAATAAATTAATATTCATATACAATTTTTATTAGGTTTGAGACTGTTATAATTAATTTCTGCCGTTTTATCAATAATATAATTCATGCTATGACCTAGTTAGTTACAATAAGACCTGACATATAATATAATTTCTTAATAATAAATAATTTCAACGATAATACATACATTTTATTTTTTTTATTTGGAATTCTTGGTCCTTTATTGATAGTTTTATAATTTTTAGAGATGGTATTATATCTTGCGTGAAGCCAGCATGACATTTGACAATACTTTGAATCAGTCAGCTGCGTTCGAACTGTTTTAAAAACATCTGATCGATAGTAAACAAAGTGTAACCTCAAAATCAGTGAGCAATTCATAAATAATTCGTGCTTTATTTGCAGAATAATTATAATTTTATTGAATAATTTTCTAGAAAATATTCAGTACAGAACGGTACTCTTATCTAATATACAGTTACTGATAAGTAAGCTTTATCGCTCGGTCGCTAACTATTCCTTTAGCAAATTCTTTCATTTTAAAAGGTAATCACAATTTTTCTCTCTTCTCATGAGGTCTATTTGAAAGATTCATCACAATACATTTATAGTAAGAGAACTCCCTAATGCTCGTTCAATGTTAATCTCAGTAAAAGAATTGAATATGAAGAAGGGAGAGGGAGACTAACTTTGATTGAGATATGGAATCATCGTGAAAGTAATCAAAAAGTTACTGTGAGTCACAATGATCCTCCAAAAAATATACTATACATTAAAATATAATTTATATATATTGAATAAACCTAGTGAAGTGCGTTTCCATTCCATTCGCACAAAACTGTGGCAAGAGGCAGCACCTTTGAAGTCAGTTACAGTGATATATTCTGTACCAATTGCATTGAAATTCATTTTTCCTCCACCTACTGGCTAAAGTACTTACTTTACTCCCTGAAACATAATACTAAAGTGTCACTTTTTCGCCCTCGGTAGTAAAAAACAGAAAAAACTCCCTAGGGAGTAAAAGTGACTCCATTTAAATAACATGGGAAGCATCTCTATTTTAAAAACTTACATTATAATAGGTTAGAAGGTCTAAGCTCAGATGAGAAAGCATAAAGAGTGTCTGTCATTGTACACTGAATTCAATACCACAACCAGAAATTTGATCAACTCATGAATAAATAATATGTTTGTATGATATTATATTCTTAATATTAGTAAACGATAAAAATTTATACAATTTTTAAAATATCTTATTCTATTCAAAATACCAGCCACAAATATTTTTGATCTGCAATTCAAATCTGAACCGCGTGATCTGGAGTCAGCCATTTTTGGTAAACACCCAGCTGATTGTTACAACTTTAGCCAATAGATAGCGCAATCGGCAGTGCCAATCAGACGGCCGGTTAAAGTTTTAGATTTTAGGTTATGTTGTTAGGAAACATTGTCACCAATACGTAAGTTATTAAAATGATTTTATTTGCAGTTTCTATAGAAAAATGTAGATGGAGGAAAAATGTTGTGTACATCACGAGTGAAAAATACTTTTTCTCCCTCAGGAAAATTGTTGCCCTCGGCTTCGCCTCGGGCTTCAAACTTTTCCCTCAGGGAGAAAAAGTCGTACTTTTCACTCTAGATATACAAATAACTATTGTGAGCTCTCCACGCATCAAAGAAGGTTTCTTGATAGTAAAATTTTTAAAACTCATCCCCAAATTTGATGAAAAGCAGTGATCAAAGTTGCACCGACGGAAAAACGAGTAGAGAAAAGCTTAATGTAGTTGTAAAGTGTGACGCTAGAAAGCGCTAGCAGCGAACATGGTACAAACCACCGTGATACTGTATCATTCAACATGCAACAGAATGCAACACGGGAACAGCCAAGGAAACTAAAGTGAGGTCCACGTTATAATGGCAGGCAGAAAGATGGGAAAAAAACATTGCCGATCCTCTGTCTTGTCAATGCCTTCTATAGACGGTAGCTGATGCAGGTTTATTGATGTAATATTAACTGTTCATTCTTGAATATAAAAAAAGAAATATTCACATATTAAAAATATTTACATATCGTCCTCTTCCTTCCTTTCCTCCTTCTTCTACTCCTCCTCCTCCTCTTCCACCTCTTTCTCCTTCTCCTTTCAGACCTCCTTCTCCTCCTGCTCTTACTTCTGCTTCTCCTTCTTCTCCTCCACCGCCTCCCCCTCTCAAACCCACTTCTCTTCTTCCTCAGCACCACCTTCTCCTCCTTCTTCTACTACTCCTGCTCTTTCTCCTTCCCCTTTTAGTCCTCTTTCTCTTCCACCTCCTTCTACTCCTGTTTCTCCTTCTATTCCTCCTCCCCATCTCCATCCTATTGCTCTTCTTCGACAGTTCCTTCTCTTCTTACTTCTGTTCCTCCTTCTTCTCCTCCTTCAACTCCTCTTCCTACATCTCCTACTCTTCCTTCCCCTTCCACTCCTATTACTCTCCCTCCTACTTCTCCTCCTCCCCTTTCCAAAAACCTCATCCTTCTCCACATTTTACTGCTTATTCACCTCTTTTCTACTCATCCACCTCCTCTTCTTCCTTTTCCTTCTCCTCCTCCTCCTGAGGATTTAAATGTTTAAATGTTTAAATGTTTAAAAGTTTAAATGTTTGAATGTTTGAAGATTTAAATGTTCAAATGTTCAAATGTTTAAATGTTTAAATGTTTGAATGTTTGAATGTTTGAATGTTTGAATGTTTAAATGTTTAAATGTTTGACTGGTATGTTCCTTTTTGAATTGTGCGTCGACGTATATACAAGGTTCTTGGAAATTTTGCATCTCAAGGATAATAAAAAAGGAAAAAGGAGCCTCCTTCATACATCAATATTAGAGTAAAAATCAGACTATAGAATTATTCATCATAAATCAGCAGTTGAGTTGATTATAAATTGCATGCTATGACGCATGCAATTCAATATCTCAATGTAACTTGGTAAAAATTCAACAGCTGAGTAGACTATAAAATTACATGCCTCATTGAATGCAATTTTTATGCACTATTAAATAATAGGATGCAAAGAACTTATAACAGCCATGAACAATTTCAAATTTCACTTACAATTTGTTAATTATTGTGAATCAACTGTGCTGATGTTATTATAGAATGAATGGAAAAAAACTGTTGTAATTGCATGCATTAATTCCAGCTGACCAATAATGATAAATCAAAACATTTGTTTCTTATTCACTTTTATTATATCCTGAAAAAGGACGAAGGAGTGAGTTAATTTTGTTGTCCAACGAATTTGACCTTAAGAAAGGTTCGAAGAATACATGTTCAAAATTTGAAGCTGATTGATCAATTCTTTCTAAAGTATTTGTAGACATACAAATACAACGACTTTGACTTCTTGTAGGTCAAAAGCAGATTCCCTCATAGAGATTGGTCGTTTGGTCATGACCCATTCAAATAGAACAGTGATCCGGGAACAGTAGGATGGAATGAGTGATCCGGATCACACTTATTCAAAAGACCCGTTCATCACTGGGGTAAAAGTCTTTGCTTTTACCCACAACTGGGGTAAACTTTTTTTTGGCTTGTCTATAGGAAAGCTGATAGTCAATTGAACGGGTCGCGGCAATGAAGGAGTAAAGAAGGAGACCGATGCAATGCTGTACCTGAGAGGTCAAGGATGTTAACTCCATTTTATTGATTTTTCAGGAGAGCAGAAACAAAAATAAAATCGACTTTGAAACAATGTAAGAAAACAACCATATGGGCTAGAAACGTGAAACTCGGACCCAACATAGCTTCCTTTCTAAAGTTTTTTATCATTTAACAATATTTCATGAAACCTGGACGGTTTGGCATGTGGAGGACTTAACACTATTTACCTCTGATATTTTTTCTCCCTCTGCATTAACTTAAGGAATGGAGTTAACATCTGTCCAAATCCACAAAACAACAATTAGTTCATTTTAAAGTATATCTATCAATGGAACAGGAAAATTCCTTGGTCATTTGACACAAGCACTTTTTAAAGAAATGAGATAATTTCACATCCTGATGTGAGGTCTACACTTTGGTAAAACCACTTTTGCCCTACTTCCGATATCAATACCATTATAACATCTCAAGTCAGGTATTGCAGATGAATTTTGAGAATTTATTTTTTTTTGGTATAACACTCTACTGTAGTTAGTTTGAGAATGTGAATAGCTTACTGTTTGGATGGTGTGAGTATCATTTCGTAAAAGTCCACTTATGTCATCTTTTTCCATGGACCAAACAACTCAAATCATAATTAAATCAGTAGTTTTTGATTTTTTAATTACTTTGAAATAATAGAATCATGAATAAGTGTATTTTCAACCTACTTTGTGAGTTTCACTTTTGTGTAGTTGAGAAGTTGATATTGTGGTAATTATTCATATTGAATGAAAAAGACTAAGAAATTGTCAAAAAACCACTGATTTTTAAATCTGTGTTCAATTTCTGAGTTTCATTGGGTAGGATAAAAATATTCTGATAAATTATGTTTGAACATCCAAGAAAACTTTGGACTTATAACATATGACCAAGTATAATATTACAGTATTTGTAATTTGTCAGTACTCAACTTAATTTTATTTTTACCAAATTGCCAGGAATGTTTTTCTGCATCTTTAATATATACAATATTAATGCGTGTATGAAGAAGTAAGTTGTAGTCAAGGTTATATGGTAGGGATTGTGTGAATAGTAGTTGAATCATAACGAAAATAGTCATTTAAAAAAAAATCATTAATGGATCATTCTCCTTAGTATGGTGAAATTAATTAATCATGAACAAGTCTTCTGTATCATCCGTGAAATCTGGCATACCTTGTCGAGCCAATGATCTATAGAAAGAGTGTGCTTCACTTGGCAAAAACTGTAGTGTCGTCTTCAAATCCTTGAATTTTCTACTACTGATTTGCAATTGTGTAACATTTGTTGGGTTGAAAGTATCTGGCATTGTTTTATTGCTCCTTTGACTATTTTACCAAAGAAGCACTTTTCGAAGTTTACATCGAAAGAGGTTTTATAGAATGAGCTGTTTGAATCTTCTTTTCGAAATTGCAAATTAACAACTTCTGAGATCAGGAAATCCTCGCCATCGCTATTCTTCTTCCTAGCTATAAGAAATGACTTGTCAGAAGTATTGGATACATGACTGTGGTGTGGAAGACATTTTTCTAAATCACCAGTTAGTAATCCATCATCAGCTTTAGCTCTAACTTTATCTTCTCTTTTTAAATGATAACGGGTACGTCTTTTCTTCATTTAAGTAATCATGATAATATTTATTCCTGATGATATTTCCATCTTCATCTAGTTTGGTGTCTCTCAATCTACATTGCAACTGTCACAAGTATCACACGTGTCTGTGCTTGGAAAATGAAACCCTAAATTGAATTCTGTATTGAATATTTTTCGATACAGCCATTCCTCACATGGCGCTTGATCTCTTGTCGACAGTGTTCTTTGTACAGTAAGAATAACTTTTCAATTGATAGGTGGGGTTCTAGATAATCTTTTTGGGTCTTTTCTCTAGAATAATGGGACTCATATTCTGAAAACTTGGAAATATGCTCCTTTACAAAGTTGATGGCACCTTGTGGGTTTTTATTGGGAGGTTCTTGATGACCTCTTCGGTCACTAGAGACAAGTCCCCCGGTTTGATGTTTCTTTATTGCATTTGTCACAGAAGTTTGTGAAATGCTCAATGTTGCAATAAATATTCATCTACAAACAGTGACCTCTTCATTATTGACAAGGAGGAGAATATTTTTGAGTTACAATTTCTCTTCTTACGGCCATCAGTGGGTCTACTGCGCTCAGTTTGTAGTACTTTAACTAGAGAAGCCACAAACTGGCGTTTGACATCTACATATTTATTTGCATCCCAATAATATCTATGTATTTATTCTATTTCGGTCTTCATTAGACAGTTTAATTGTTCTGGCTGACATAAGTTTACCCTTTTTACTAATGTATGATAAACCACTTGTTTCAAGCTTCTACCTCTTATTACATTTCCACTAAATTTCATTACGAACTCTTTTCCTTGACTTTTTCTTTATTATTTCATCGCAATTGGTAGATGAATTTTCAATAAAAGGATCATCCTCGTTCTTATTGGCTAACTTCTCACCTGAATTTTGAGATTGTCTTAGTGAATTAAGCCTACTTTCCTACATGGTTGAAATACTATACTGTCTTGTGAATCTGATGAATGATCTGTTGGTGGAATGAAGTCATTGTCATCATCTGGAGTGTTCCACAAGAAATTGGCCATTTTTTGTGTATGGGAATATGGGCTAAAATACACTCAAAGTGGAATATAATTTTTTTTTATCAAATTTCAGCTATGATACATGATTTTGAACCGTTTTGACAAGCTGAAGATCCGTCTTTATGAGGAGATCTGATCACTCTGTAAGAGGCTATAAGTGTTTAAAATTTTGATCCTTGACATATCCTTATGTGTACCCTCTCCCCACTACTAGAAAATACTGAAATTAAATGTATCTAACGGATGATTTCCCATGAAACATAGCCCTCATAAGATGATTTCAGCTGAAACATGATTTTTTTCTGTTAGGAAGGCTTAAAAAGGTATTAATGTTCAGAATTAATTTTTCTTTCATGTGATGTGTGGTTTTCTATCATTACCAGAAAAAGATTCAATGGGTAGAAGTGGTATGATTGCATAATTTTGAAAACCCCTAAGAAATACCCATTTTTTTCAATTTGTAGCTCCGGAACCAAAAAAGGTATTGCCCTGCGCGATCACTCAATTTATTGGAAATTTTATCATATTTAATCTTGGAGGAAATTCTTTTTCTCGGAAAACTTGAGGTTTCCGAGATTAAATGGAAAAATTGGAAAAAAGTCCAAAATTTTGGAGGTTTTTGAGGGTGAAGCCGCCCTCTGGCGTATCTGCAAATTTCAGATTCGAATTTAGCGCCCCACAATACATATAAAACAGTCGAGAAAAATTATTCTTTCTGGGCTGTTTCCTGAAAACTACCATTTGACTTAACTATTATTCAATCCTGCATTTTAACAGCTGTAGCAAGGTGCTGTAGGGTTATCAACTTGAGCATAATTTACAAAAATACATTTAAAATAATAAAAAATTGTAAAATTTACAAAGAGTGAATGTATTTTCAAATTTGGATTAGATTAATTCCATATAAGAAAGTTCTTTTCACCAATAACAACTCCAAAAATATTAAAAAATAGAAACCATTGTTAGAGGTAGAAAGTATCATGCTGGAGTTAACACTGGATGCCTCTGAGATTGTCATGGTAGATAATATTAACTGGGAGATAATACCATGTCAGCCAACCATCCTCAGAGGTAAACAGTACCATGGGGATTTAATATTATTCACTTCTCAGCACATTGGAGTAATACCATTTTTGCAACTCTTAAAATGGCTTCAATGTACGTAGAGTTAACACTATATACCATTGGATAGAGAATTTTTTTCTGATTTCATATATAGTATTAACTCAATTTCGTAAAAAATGGAGTAAACACCCTTTACCTCTCAGGTACAGGCTGTACCTGAGAGGTCAAGGATGTTAACTCCATTTTATTGATTTTTCAGGAGAGCAGAAACAAAAATAAAATCGACTTTGAAACAATGTAAGAAAACAACCATATGGGCTAGAAACGTGAAACTCGGACCCAACATAGCTTCCTTTCTAAAGTTTTTTATCATTTAACAATATTTCATGAAACCTGGACGGTTTGGCATGTGGAGGACTTAACACTATTTACCTCTGATATTTTTTCTCCCTCTGCATTAACTTAAGGAATGGAGTTAACATCTGTCCAAATCCACAAAACAACAATTAGTTCATTTTAAAGTATATTATCAAATGGAACAGGAAAAAATTCCTTGGTCATTTGACACAAGCACTTTTTAAAGAAATGAGATAATTTCACATCCTGATGTGAGGTCTACACTTTGGTAAAACCACTTTTGCCCTACTTCCGATATCAATACCATTATAACATCTCAAGTCAGGTATTGCAGATGAATTTTGAGAATTTAGTTTTTTTTTGGGTATAAACACTCTACTGTAGTTAGTTTGAGAATGTGAATAGCTTACTGTTTGGATGGTGTGAAGTATCATTTCGTAAAAGTCCACTTATGTCATCTTTTTTCATGGACCAAACAACTCAAATCATAATTAAATCAGTAGTTTTTGATTTTTTAATTACTTTGAAATAATAGAATCATGAATAAGTGTATTTTCAACCTACTTTGTGAGTTTCACTTTTTGTGTAGTTGAGAAGTTGATATTGTGGTAATTATTCATATTGAATGAAAAAGACTAAGAATTGTCAAAAAACCACTGATTTTTAAATCTGTGTTCAATTTCTGAGTTTCATTGTGGTAGGATAAAAAATATTCTGATAAATTATGTTTGAACATCCAAGAAAACTTTGGACTTATAACATATGACCAAGGATAATATTACAGTATTTGTAATTTGTCAGTACTCAACTTAATTTTATTTTTACCAAATTGCCAGGAATGTTTTTCTGCATCTTTAATATATACAATATTAATGAGTGTATGAAGAAGTAAGTTGTAGTCAAGGTTATATGGTAGGGATTGTGTGAATAGTAGTTGAATCATAACGAAAATAGTCATTTAAAAAAAAATCATTAATGGATCATTCTCCTTAGTATGGTGAAATTAATTAATCATGAACAAGTCTTCTGTATCATCCGTGAAATCTGGCATACCTTGTCGAGCCAATGATCTATAGAAAGAGTGTGCTTCACTTGGCAAAAACTGTAGTGTCGTCTCCAAATCCTTGAATTTTCTACTACTGATTTGCAATTGTGTAACATTTGTTGGGTTGAAAGTATCTGGCATTGTTTTATTGCTCCTTTGACTATTTTACCAAAGAAGCACTTTTTCGAAGTTCACATCGAAAGAGGTTTTATAGAATGAGCTGTTTGAATCTTCTTTTCGAAATTGCAAATTAACAACTTCTGAGATCAGGAAATCCTCGCCATCGCTATTCTTCTTCCTAGCTATAAGAAATGACTTGTCAGAAGTATTGGATACATGACTGTGGTGTGGAAGACATTTTTATAAATCACCAGTTAGTAATCCATCATCAGCTTTAGCTCTAACTTTATCTTCTCTTTTTAAATGATAACGGGTACGTCTTTTCTTCATTTAAGTAATCATGATATTATTTATTCCTGATGATATTTCCATCTTCATCTAGTTTGGTGTCTCTCAATCTACATTGCAACTTGTCACAAGTATCACACGTGTCTGTGCTTGGAAAATGAAACCCTAAATTGAATTCTGTATTGAATATTTTTCGATACAGCCATTCCTCACATGGCGCTGATTCTCTTGTCGACAGTGTTCTTTGTACAGTAAGAATAACTTTTCAATTGATAGGTGGGGTTCTAGATAATCTTTTTGGTCTTTTCTCTAGATAATGGGACTCATATTCTGAAAACTTGGAAATATGCTCCTTTACAAAGTTGATGGCACCTTGTGGGTTTTTATTGGGAGTTCTTGATGACCTCTTCGGTCACTAGAGACAAGTCCCCCGGTTATGTTTCTTTATTGCATTTGTCACAGAAGTTTGTGAAATGCTCAATGTTGCAATAAAATTCATCTACAAACAGTGACCTCTTCATTATTGACAAGGAGAGAATATTTTTGAGTTACAATTTCTCTTCTTACTGCCATCAGTGGGTCTACTGCGCTCAGTTTGTAGTACTTTAACTAGAGAAGCCACAAACTGGCGTTTGACATCTACTTATTTATTTGCATCCCAATAATATCTATGTATTTATTCTATTTCGGTCTTCATTAGACAGTTTAATTGTTCTGGCTGACATAAGTTTACCCTTTTTACTAATGTATGATAAACCACTTGTTTCAAGCTTCTACCTCTTATTACATTTCCACTAAATTTCATTACGAACTCTTTTCCTTGACTTTTTCTTTATTATTTCATCGCAATTGGTAGATGAATTTTCAATAAGAGATCATCCTCGTTCTTATTGGCTAACTTCTCACCTGAATTTTGAGATTGTCTTAGTGAATTAGCCTACTTCCTACATGGTTGAAATACTATACTGTCTTGTGAATCTGATGAATGATCTGTTGGTGGAATGAAGTCATTGTCATCATCTGGAGTGTTCCACAAGAAATTGGCCATTTTTTGTGTATGGGAATATGGGCTAAAATACACTCAAAGAGGAATTTAATTTTTTTTTATCAAATTTCAGCTATGATACATGATTTTGAACCGTTTTGACAAGCTGAAGATCCGTCTTTATGAGGAGATCTGATCACTCTGTAAGAGGTTATAAGTGTTTAAAATTTTGATCCTTGACATATCCTTATGTGTACCCTCTCCCCACTACTAGAAAATACTGAAATTAAATGTATCTAACGGATGATTTCCCATGAACATAGCCCTCATAAGATGATTTCAGCTGAAACATGATTTTTTTCTGTTAGGAAGCTTAAAAAGGTATTAATGTTCAGAATTAATTTTTCTTTCATGTGATGTGTGGTTTTCTATCATTACCAGAAAAAGATTCAATGGGTAGAAGTGTATGTTTATATATATTTGACCGAGCGAAGTGAGGTCTAAGATTCAAGTCGACGGTTTGGCATTTCTCTTCATGTTTGAATGTTTGAATGTTTGAATGTTTAAATGTTTAATGTTTAATGTTTAAATGTTTAAATGTTTAAATGTTTAAATGTTTAAATGTTTAAATGTTTAAATGTTTAAATGTTTAAATGTTTAAATGTTTAAATGTTTAAATGTTTAAATGTTTAAATGTTTGAATGTTTAAATGTTTGACTGGTATGTTCCTTTTTGAATTGTGCGTCGACGTATATACAAGGTTCTTGGAAATTTTGCATCTCAAGGATAATAAAAAGGAAAAAGGAGCCTCCTTCATACGTCAATATTAGAGTAAAATCAGACTATAGAATTATTCATCATAAATCAGCAGTTGAGTGATTATAATTGCATGCTATGACGCATGCAATTCAATATCTCAATGTAACTTGGTAAAAATTCAACAGCTGAGTAGACTATAAAATTACATGCCTCATTGAATGCAATTTTTATGCACTATTAAATAATAGGATGCAAAGAACTTATAACAGCCATGAACAATTTCAAATTTCACTTACAATTTGTTAATTATTGTGAATCAACTGTGCTGATGTTATTATAGAATGAATGGAAAAACTGTTGTAATTGCATGCAATTAATTCCAGCTGACCAATAATGATAAATCAAAACATTTTGTTTCTTATTCACTTTTATTATATCCTGAAAAAGGACGAAGGAGTGAGTTAATTTTGTTGTCCAACGAATTTGACCTTAAGAAAGGTTCGAAGAATACATGTTCAAAATTTGAAGCTGATTGATCAATTCTTTCTAAAGTATTTGTAGAACATACAAATACAACGACTTTGACTTCTTGTAGGTCAAAAGCAAGAATTCCCTCATAGAGATGTGTCGTTTGGTCATGACCCATTCAAATAGAACAGTGATCCGGGAACAGTAGGACGGAATGAGTGATCCGGATCACACTTATTCAAAAGACCCGTTCATCAACTGGGGTAAAAGTCTTTGCTTTTACCCAACAACTGGGGTAAACTTTTTTTTTGGCTTGTCTATAGGAAAGCTGATAGTCAATTGAACGGGTCGCGGCAATGAAGGAGTAAAGAAGGAGACCGATGCAATGTAAGGAGATCGATACTTGACACTGTAGAGCGACCCAGCAAACAGCAACGGCGCATGCGCTTTGAATTCAATCGTCGTACAATGCTCACCTCATCCGCTCTTTCATGCGCTGTCTCATGGTCTCATAGATACAGCACGAATTCGAGCGAGACTACCACTACACCTCAGAATTTTTCAATCATTCGTTCATTCTGCATTCATAAACTCATGCTCTAATGTGTGTATATATGGCATTCCTATTGCTTTCTCTCTTAAATAAATGAGTCTTCCACAAGTTGAATAGGCTAATAATTATCATTGTACCTGATAAACTGAAAATTCAGTCAAAAAATAACTGATAATTCAGAATAAAAGAACAGTCTTCAGTCTACAACTAAAATAGTTGTTGATTCATTTTTATTTTGATGTATTGTAATCTTTGAAACCCGCCAATTTGAATTATACAGAATTCCTGTAAATTAAACTAAATATTTCTTTTACAATTAAAATTCAACCGGCTGTTGTGCAACCGGCACTAACACTTTGGAAGCAACAGAATTTGAATCTGAATTTTATTTCATCCTGCAAACTTCAATTTCGTATTTGTATTTTACGTTTAGTATATTATTGAACATCAAATGTAGTGCCCAAATCAGTAAATAGTCCAAATCAGTAAAGTGATTCGAACTTCCCATCTCTAATCCCTATTGCTCAATCGAGATTAATCAGTGGGAGTAGAGAGATCAAAATGATCGAGGTATGGAATCATCATGAAAGTAATTAAGAAATAATTACTCTAAATCACAATGATCCTCCAAAAAAGTATTTATATATAGCATATACAGTTAGCTGTTTTGGGCTGTGCCAGTTAGTCCACCTCCTTTCCCAATTGGATTGGGTTTTGTGTATCTACAATGATTCAGTAAATAAATACATAAATAGATTGACTTTTTATTTGATGACTTGGCGAGATTTGGACAGTAATGTTCACTCTATAGCGAGCTCCAATTTATAATGGCAGTGTTTGATTAGCAATGGTATTGCTATCCTTGTCTATCATTCAACAATGTGGATAGCGCTATCTCTTTCTCGCTTAGATCTGTTGTCTTTTAACAATGTAGAATTGATAATTCATTAATAAAATATTTCATCCTAATCATGAAAATGCATTATGAAATAATTGAAAAATATAATTTCCTGTTTAAAAATATATAATATTGATTATTTTAAACGAGAATGAACAATTAATATGACATTTATAAACCTGTATCAGAGAAAACTTCAATAATTGTATAATGCTATGTTTGTATTATGTGCCTTTATCTGCTACCGTCTATAGAAAGCATTGACAAGACAGAAGATCTTTCTCTACTGCCATTATAACGTGGACCTCACTACAGACTACCACCCTACCACAATGATATGGATGATTTTTAATTTTAAATAAGAAGTCTAAGAAATTGTCTTTGAATTGCTGATTTTTAATTTGTTTTTCGACAGGTCAACCACGAATTGCACATGCTCATTGGTCATTCGAAGACAGAGAGGGACAAAGAGGAAGCACTGAAACAGGAGACACGTGACGTCACATGCGCCCCGGTTCCAAGATGGTGGCACATCATGACGCGGCCTCAGGTCTTCAAACCGTTCTTCATTCTATTGACATTTTGTCTGCTACAGATTCTGACGGGGTCATATGTGGCCATTTTCTATGGGGTTACGTTGATAGCTAGTGCTAGTAATACACCAAGGTAAGATTTTAAAAGATTTATTAGAAACAGATGGAAATAAGCTGGAAGTTGCATTTATTACGTTGGTAGTTTCAAGTGCTAATTAATGAATAATTATTATTAAACGGAAATCCCAATTAAATGCTGTAAATCTCCCTGAAGACTTCTGCTACTGCAAATATTGACAACGGGGTAAACAGCTATAGTGAGGTCCACGATATAATGGCAGTATGTGATTTGTAATGGTGTTGCTATCATTCAACAAAGCAGATGTCGCCGTCTCGTTCACGCTTTGCGTTGTTGCCACATCGTTTATCAACAATATAAAATTTAACTGACTGATAAATTTAATTGACAAAATGTTAAATCTCAGTCATGAAAATTTATTATTACATCTTCAAATAGTTATTTGTGCAACTAGTGCGCAAAGTGACAGTTTGCTGCACCGAAAGAAACGTTTACGCCCGAGCCATAGGCGAGGGCGGAATGGTTTCTTGAGTGCAGCAGAGAAGCTTTGCGCAAGTATTTCACATTAAATTTTTCCTACAGTTACCATTGAATATGAGAAGTGGTTGATTATGGGTGAAATGATGGCTGAAATCCATCATATGTTTGTCTGTATAATTTTGTTATTAATAACTACTTTAATTTATTTTTTAACTTCATAATCCAATTGAAAATAATCGATAATTTATTCAAAATAAAAATTAAATTAATTTGAAAATTTGAATAATTCTGAGTCAATCTTAATTTCTAAATAATTTTTCAACCAATCAATTTATGAATGAAAAAATATTATTTGAAATAATGAATAATGAATAATATTCAAAATGTATGATTTAATGAGTTCTCATTTTTATTTATTTGAAAATCAGAAAAAATATAGATAGAACAGATTCGCATTCAAAATACATGCCAACAATGTCAACAGCTGATTGGGATGGCTGCAAGATAATAAGCAAAGTATTAAGAGTACTCAAAGTAATACTTTGTGCACTAAAGCGGAAAAGTGATTCTTTGCGTTCTGTAATCAGTACAGGAATGGTCCACACTTTACAAGGTACCTGTAGGAAAAAAAATATATTTTCTTGACAAATAAAAAATATTTTCAACAATAATGAACAGTTGAATTCATCAGATATACCAGTGTCAGCTGTTTGGGTGGCAAGGCTGAGATCTGGCAACCCTTTTCTCTTATCTTCCTATACTGCCATTATAGCGTGCACCTCACTATAGATGGAAATTTAATGAGCGCTACTATACAAAAACTATTTGCTGACAAATAATTTTTGTATAGTAGCACTCATCAAATTTTCATCTGGCTGTTCACCCTATTGTCAATATTTGCAGTAGCAGAAGTCTTCGGGGTGATTTACAGCATTCAATTGGAATTTTCGTTTAATAATAATTAATTATTAGAGACTAACAGAGGTATAACTTGGCTTCACACTCCAAATACCACTTCACCGAACTGCTATTTTTCCTTGCCCTATTACCATAGCTAAGGAAAGTATTGCTTTCCAAAAAAAAATAAGGTAGGCCTACCCCAATTTCTAAATTTCTATACGTTCCAAGGTCCCCTGAGTTCAAAAGAGTGGTTTTCGGGTATTGGAATGTCTGTGTAGGACATAGGGATAATTCGTACCATTGGTTTTGATTGTATTGTTAAAGATTTTCGATCTACAAAACCTTGATTTTGTGGGTTCTAGATGAAACAATTCACACTATAGAAAAACAGATAATCACTGCTCCTCCTTCATACTGGGTATCTTGATATCCTGGCTCCTGATATCCTGGCTCCTAATATTGGGTATCAATAAATCGATGTTTTAAGACATCGATGTTTACTGATCGATGTTTCTCACTTATCGATGGTTTTACCTAGACATTGGTCATCCAATGTTTTTCCCAACTAAGATGTAAAACCTATTTCTAATTTTTTAATTTAAGTTTTTTTTATTTTTTTTAAAAGGATTATCTACCAATGTGTAAAGTATCGTATACTTTACATTATATCATTTACACATAATTTATATTAATACCAATAAAACTTAATTCATCCATCTTTTCTGACATGTCTTTTGAGTATTTATCCATTATTTTATTTAAATTCAATTATTTGATAAATCTTATAATTCATTAAATGAAAAAAAAAATTATCAGTTCAACTTTATTTTCTTCACAAAATTTGGACAAAATAATGCTGTCTCAATTGGCTTTATATTAAGCAAATATTCAAATATATCAAAAAATATTTTAGTATATTGGATTTTCTATTTTATATATTTTATCATTTATATATTGGATTTTCTTTTTTAAATTTGATTAAATATCAACCTCCGTTGCTGAAAGTAAAGTCTGATTATCTACAAAAAATTCATAAACTTTCAGTTTGGCTGCTGCCAATCAATAATATTTCTTTATTGTCAACTTTCTTTATTCTAACTTTCTTTCTTTTATCGTCTACTCTCTTCCTTTCTAATTTTTCTTTATTGTTATGCTGTATACTCTTCAATAGCTCTGTTCCTTTCTATTACATGTACATAAAAAAGGAAATCTATTTTCACTATCTGAGTCTGAGTCACTCTAAGCATAATAGTCTGCGTAGTATCATCCATGAAAACGTAGGCTGATACATCAATGTTTACTGTTCAATGTTTTTCACTTATCGATATTTAAAAAACGTCGATGTTTTGTCTTTCGATACCCATAACTACTTCATACCAGTGAGCTCTTTTTCATATCAGGATAGTGTATGCTACATCTGGATTTGACGTCATCGTTCAATGAATACTAATCTATGGAGATGTATACCGTATTGATTATCGATGTATCGATTTGTTCTTGGTATTATTATAATTAATTGTTCAGATTTATTCGATTGCATTTGACCATTTTTAACTCAAGGAAAAGGTACTTCAGTCCTGATTTAGAACTCCTGAACTTTCAAAGACAAAAACTACGAAATTATTTAGCAAAGTTAACCTCAAATTTTACATCTCTGCCTCCGCTCCAAGCTAGTAACTGTCGACTACATCTCGATATCGATGAACATGTAGGCCTATTTTGTTTAAATCTAAATGCAAGAAAATAACTCACATATTTTGTGAAAAAAATATGAAAATGTAAGGTTTGACAAACACAGAAAAGTTAGTTCAGTTTGAAGCTGATTATATTTGCATGCTGTTTCCACTTCGTGTGTCCTTAATTTGTCTTCAAATACTTAGTATTGGTGAATATCATTATTAACGCGGTTATAGATAGCTAATTGACCGAGCAAAGTGAGGTCTAAGATTCAAGTCGACGGTTTGGCATTTCTCTTAATGTTTAAATGTTTGAATGTTTATATGTTTATATGCTGCGCATTTACGGCGAAACGCGATAATAGATTTTCATGAAATTTGACAGGTATGTTCCTTTTTTAATTGAGCCTCGACGTATATACAAGGTTTTTTGAAATTTTGCATTTCAAGGATAATATAAAAGGAAAAAGGAGCCTCCTCCTTCATACGCCAATATTAGAGTGAAAATCAGACTATAGAATTATTCATCATAAATAAGCTGACAAGTGATTACACAGATGTGTGGAAAAGCCGCAGTCTATTGCTGTATTTTCATAAGGTCTATAGTTTCAATCAGGTACTTGTGTATGATTATACTGCGTTAGGTCTACTATTCACAGAATTACTGGTAATAATTTATTTATTTATTTATTTATTTATTATTTATTTATTATTTTTTATTTATTTATTTATTTATTTTTATTTATTTATTTATTTATTTATTTATTTATTATTTATTTATTTATTATTTATTTATTTATTTATTATTTATTTATTTATTTATTTATTTATTTATTATTTATTTATTATTTATTTATTTATTTATTTATTATTTATTTATTTATTTATTTATTTTTTATTTATTATTTATTTATTTATTATTTTTTATTTATTATTTATTTATTTATTTATTTATTTTTATTTATTTATTATTTATTTATTTATTATTATTATTTATTTATTATTTATTTATTTATTTATTTATTTATTTATTATTTATTTTATTTAACACATTGTGTACACATACTTAACATGAGGAAAGGCACAACAGGCTCATGCCCAAAACTGTCCCATTTCCAATTTATACTATATACTGTCCAAATCAAAAAGTTGGTTATGTCACTCTCACTTTTCAAAATACAATTTACGTTCTTCAATACTCAGATAAACGAGCAAATTTTGAATCAAATAGATACTATTAGAGTAATGTAATTGAACAAATCGATACATCAATATAATCAATATATATCTCGTTAGATTAGTATTCATTTGAACGATGACGTCAAATCCAGACGTAGTGTAAACTAACCTGATATGAAAAAGTGCTATAGTGTGGTCCACGTTATAATGGCAGTGGATAAAGATGGAAATATAGCGATGCCGATTCTCTGCATTAATTAATTATATTTCTTAAACATAATTGTCATTGTTGTGAACCTAGAAAAGGATAGTACCACCGGCTTTGTCGAATGATAGACAAGGATAGCGGTGATGACAGCCCTGGTCCGATCATCATTGTGGTCTCGATCATCACATCGTGGTGCCTTCTGAGGCATGGCAGGCGCAGGATCGGTCTGATATCAGGTGTTGGAACGGCTATGGCCACCTCTTGTCTGGTGGCATTTCTCTACTACAAAAGTCTGCCCGGCGTTCAGCCTTTGCCCAACACACGTGACACCAAAATCATAGCAGGTCTCATCATGGTCTATGTTGCCATGAACACGTTCGGCATTTTCAGTCTGCCTTGTCTCATGATAGGAGAGGTGAGCCATTCATTAGAAACTAATATCGGGGGACCGAGCTTCGCTCTGGAGTGTAAAAGCATAGAACATTTGTAACGAAAGATTGAATTTATAGTTTATTAATTTTTTCAGTCGTACAATTATTTTTACAGTTATATGAGGAGGTACAACAGGATTATGCCCAAAACTGTCCCTTTTCAAATTTATACTACAGTCCAAATCAAAATCTAGGTTAAGCTACTATGACTCAAAGTTGGTAGACAGAAGGTTGGTCACTCATTAGTCCAGTCACTATATACATTGGTGCATGCAATTTATATTGTAGTTCTGATTTTTTAAAATATTAATCGGGTACATAAGAGAAGTCCAGAACCAATTTCTTCATGCAAAATTTCCTTGTGCTAGATACAAGATGGCCCAAAAACCTCATATTTCCAGCTCATTTTCCAGTTTTCAGCTATTTCTGCCAAATCTAGTAATCGGACAGAAAAATTTGCTCTTGCTTTTTTTTAGATTATGAGATTCTGTATAAAATGAGAACATTTGGAACTCTTTATCTCCAATGAAAACTGAGTAATGATTTTTCAAAAATGAGTGTAATTTGAAGAAAAGAAATCAATTTTGATGAATTTTAGTTTTTGATCAACAATATCTTACGATTGTGACTATTGTGATGTATAATTCAAAATCTCTCTGGGCGTATTTTTATGCTCTACAATCTGAGATCAGGTAGAGCGCTCTATCTCATATATATTTCCAGGTACACCTGACAACAATGCTCCTTGTATTGTGAAAAACACCTAATTTTCAGCTTCAACCATCATCACCAACTACATTGTCCTCACATTAATATTTCGCACAATGACATACGTTCATGATATTATGATCTATGAGAATCACCCGTTAGATGCACTTCATTTCAGTATTTCCTAGTGGAGAGGCGCGCTTAAGGACACCTCAAGGATCAACATTTCAAACACTCATAACTTTTGACACAATGCTCAAATTTCATCGTACTACACCTTATTCTTCTCGGCTCGTCAAGGCGGTCTAAAATCATGCATCATAAGTCAAATTCGGTCAGAAAATGAAAAATTTATTGTTGAGTGTACTTGAGCCCATATTCCAATATACAAAAAATGACCAATTTCTATATTCAAAGTAATTTTCTTCAAAGTATCTCGGTAACCCCTTATTATAAAAATCATTACTTAATCTTGAAATGTACAATAGAACTTTTCCCCCATCACTCCACTGAGTTGCAGTATCAACCGAGCAATGGTTCAGTCTTTAGGTGCCATTTAGTCACGACAGTGCTTAAGTTGCACTGTGCATAAGATAGGGAAAGACTGTATACGAACCAATAACACAGAATTGATGGCTTTGCTTGATGTACCTTACTGGGCACCTTATGAAATGATAATCATCCAAGTGCTCATAGCCGTAAAATAATCAAAGAAGATGGAAATAGTTATTTGTGCAACTAGTGCGCAAAGTGACAGTTTGCTGCACCGAAAGAAACGTTTACGCCCGAGCTGTAGGCGAGGACGGAATGGTTTCTTGAGTGCAGCAGAGGAACTTTGCGCACGTATTTCACATTAAGTTTTTCCTACAGTTACCATTGAATATGAAAAGTGGGTAATTATGGGTAAAATTGCCTGAAATGCATCAAATGTTTTTCTGTGTAATTTTATTATTGATAAAAACCTTAATCCTAAAATCCTAAAGTTCTCGTTGTCCTTGGTTATAATATATAATGAATAATAATTAGCGCGTTGTGCTTCGTTGCACCTCTGCTCACTATAGCAGCCACAGCAGTCACTGTTACCAACTTCATTTTGATTTTGCTGCACTGTTGCTCCATATAACCTACTAAGTATTTTGCGTTGCCATGTTGCAAATCTGGAGTGCAGAAAAATTTTTCCCGCACTAGAGCGGAAAAGTGATTCTTTGCGTTCTGTAATCAGTGCAGCAATGGCCACTTTTCAACGTAACTGTAGGAAAAAGTAATTATACAATTGATTAATATGTTTTGACGGTAAACAGAGTACATAACATTTGGAAAATTTGATGTTGTACAAAATACAACACGCGCCTGCTCGTGTGATCGAGTAGTGTGTGACTACCGGAAGGTTAAATAATTAATTTCAATTTATTAAGCAAGATATTATATTCTCCAATAATTCTATAATGAATTTACATGATCTAGAATTCAATATTACGTTGATTAATTATTGAATCTAAATTGTAAAAGACGATCTGGCAACAGAGCAAAGCGAGAAAGAGATAGCGCTATCTGCTTTGTTGAATGAAAGACAAGGATAGCAATACCATTGCTTAACAAACAAACACTGCCATTATAACGTGGATCACACTATAGACATGATTCAAAGGAAAAATAAAAAATATTTCATCTTAGTACCCGTTTTTGATATTGTTTGTTTACCCTCAGTAAACTTGTTGTAATGGCAGTGTTTGTTTAACAATGGTATTGCTATCCTTGTCTATCATTCAACAAAGCAGATAGCGCTATCTCTTTCTCGATGTGCGCTGTTGGTAGATCTGTTGATGTGGCGATTCTGTTGCTTAAGCCGCCATTTTGTCACACCGTTGAGTGGGAGGAGACTGTCTAGCTGGGCCAATGGTAGGCGTTCATGCCCTTGACCAATAGCAGTACTCGCCTACTAGTATAAATTCTGCTGCTCTTGTATTTAGTTTTAGTTTATCAGAGATTGACAATGGTGTAATAACCGAAACCGGTCTTTCTAGTTATCAATAAATCAGTGGTTTTTTTGACAATTTCTCAGTCAATGTGAATAATTACCACAATATCAACTTCTCAACTACACAACAAGTTTGCTAGATCGTCTTTCAAAAATGTAGAACTAATAATTAATTAACAAAATAATTCATCTTAATCATTAAAATGCATTATGGAATTATTGAAAAATATAATTTCTTGCTTGATAAATATAATTGATTATTTTTAACGAGATTGAACAGTTAATATTACATCAATAAACCTGTATTAGCTACCGTCTATAGAGGGCATTGACAAGACAGAGGGTTGGCAACGTTGTTCTGCTATCTTTCTCCACTGCCATTATAACGTTGGCTACACTATAGCAGGTAACCCGCGCTTCGCAAGGGTCTAAAATTAAAAACTTTACAAACTGAAAACTTGACGTAATGGAATCTTGAAGAATTGGAAATAGGCCTATAACCATCCTCAAATAATTAAGAATCTATATATGCAAAATTTCAAGTTAATCAGTTGAGTAAGCCTAGTTCAGACGTGATGATGCGTCATTAGTGAATTTCCTATCCTGTACATGTATAACCAGTTCTTTACGTTATTATATTACTAGCAGGTAACCCGTGCTCTGCAATGGTCTGTTTCAAAACTTGACAAACTGAAAACTTGACTGAGTGGAATATTAAAGAATTTGAAGTAGGCCAAGAACCATCCTCGGTTAATTAAGAATCTATATGTAGAATATCATATTTTTCTTTCAGTCCAGTAGTTTAGACGTGATGTGTCAAACATAATTTTTCTATCCTGTTCGTGTATAAGCCAGTTCTTTTCTCTCAGTATAGAGTATAGATAAGTTCTTCAACGTGGTACTAACATTTAATAGAATGACAGAAATCAAATCTTGTTTAGAGACCCTCCTCAACTTAATGCCAACCTAAAATTGGAATGGTAATTAATAAATTTAGTTACCTATTTTAAGCATCTGTTTCGAAGAGGTAGTCTTTAGATTATTGTCCTATGGTAGCCTACATTAATTTCAATTATAATAATATTCACTAGATTATAGTTCTACAGAGTGAGTGAAAAGTCCGAGAACGGCTTAATATCTCATACACAAAGGTAATTTGATGGTGGGTGTGATTGAGGATCCTACTCAAATTGAAAAAACTACTTTACAATGAATGACCTTAAAAATCTGGTCCACCATCTTGGATCCGCCATATTAAATGCAACTTCATTTTTTTAAATAGGAAGGTGGTCATTCGATACATGATTTCTATAGGGAATTTCAAGAAAAAAAATGGCGGAAACCGCATATCGATATCTCAAACCGTTTCAAAGATATTCACATTATTAATTAATACTATTCAAAGCAGAAAAGAGAGAAATAAGTTTGAGAACGGCTTAGTATCTCATAAAAAGAATTGATTCAAAGGTGGTTGTGATTGGGGATGCTACTCGAATTGAAAATACTACTTTACTATGACTTTAAAAATCTGGTCCGCCATCTTTGAACGGCCATTTTGAATGCAACTTTATTTTTTTAAATAGTAAGGTGATCATGCAATACATAATTTCGATACGGAATTTCAAGAGAAAATGGATGGCAAGGCCGCACATCGATATCTCAAACCGTTTAGGAGATATTCAATACCACTCATGTATTTCATTTTTGATTTGCATGGTACTGATTGATAATATGAATATCTTCTGAACGGTTTGTGATATTGATGTGCGGTTTTCGCCATTCATTCCTTATTGAAATTCCGTATCGAAATCATGTATTGCATGATCACCTTACTATTTAAAAAAAAATAAAGTTGCATTAAAAATGGCAGATCCAAGATGGCGGACCAGATTTTTAAAGACATAGTAAAGTAGTATTTTCAATTCGAGTAGCATCCCCAATCACACCCACCTTGAATCACTTCTTTTCATGAAATACTAAGCCGTTCTTAGACTTTATTCTCTCTTTTCTGCTTTGAATAGTATTGATTAATAATGTGAATATCTTCAAAACGGTTTGAGATATCGATATACAGTTTCCACTATTCATTTTTTCTTCAAATTCCCTATCGAAATCATGTATAGCATGACCACCTTCCAACTTAAAAAAATGAAGTTGCATTCAATATGGCGGATCCAAGATGGTGGACCAGATTTTTAAAGTCATTGTAAAGTAGTTTTTCCTATCTGAGTAGGATCCCCAATCACACCCATCATCGAATTATCTTTGTGTATGAGATATTAAGTCATTCTCATACTTTTCACCCACTCTGTATATTAACATAATGCTATGTGTGTATGTCACATGAATGAAATTTAAACATTAATTCTGAAAAATCTAGGAAGAAAATTCAAATTTGGGCTTCGAGGTGATATTTTTAGAATCGATGTGCAAAATTTGGAGTTCCAATTCATTCCAGTGTTTCCGGTATGCAATCCACAAGTTGACATGTTTTAATGCAAACAAACAAACAAACACAACCCTACTCTCCTCTCTTACTGTATAGAACATAATTATATATAGTTGAAAGTTGATTCATTTTTTCTTTTTTCGCACAGGTTCTACCATCCAACGTAAGAGGCTCTGTTTCGGGAGTAATGCACAGCCTTATAAATCTGATGATCTTCACAACGACGAAACTGTACCCTTCAGTGGCCGCCATCTTGGGTCCCATCGGAGTGTTCACGGCCTTCACAATCGTGTCCTTGATAACAACTGTTTACATCTATCTGTTTCTGCCGGAGACTAAGAACCGGCCTTTGACCCAGATCGAGGAGTATTTTGCTGAAGGAAAGAACTATCTGTGGCAAAATAGGGATAAGGAGCTGACAAGGCGGAAGGTCGACACTATTAAGCTATGAGTGAAGTGAGGAGGAGGACTGGGAGTAGAAGGAGAAGGAGGAGGAGGAGAAGGAGGAGGAGAAGGAGGAGGAGGAGAGGAGGAGGAGAAGGAGGAGGAGAAGAAGAAGAAGAAGAAGAAGAGAAGAAGAAGAAGAAGAAGAAGAAGAAGAAGAAGAAGAAGAAGATGATGATGATGATGATGATGATGATGATGATGATGATGATGATGATGATGATGATGATGATGATGATGATGATGATGATGATGATGATGATGATGATGATGATGATGATGATGATGATGATGATGATGATGATGATGATGATGATGATGGAGAAGAAGAAGAAGACGTTATGAGAGTAAGAAGGAGAATAAGAAGAAGTAAAAGGCAAATGCAAAAACTTGATTCAGAGAAATTAACAAATAAATAAGACAGTTGAAAAATTGAGAAGATAAAGAAATATTCAAAGATGAATGAATATATATATAGTGAAAGAGTAGTGAGAGAAATTACAAAATGGAGGAGTATGATGGAAGAAATAAGAGAGACAAAAGATAGAGCTGAAAAGAACAAGATGTAAAAATGACGAATGAAGGACAAAAAGTGATAAAAAGAGTAGAGAAAGTTCGATTATGAACAAAATATTGACCTATTGTCAATTATCTCCAATTATGAATTGATTTTCACTGCTTTGATACAAATAAAATTGTCAATAATCAATTATTGGTAAATTTTCACCAGCATAATATTATTTGGTTATAGATTGACCAACAAACAAGTTTATAGCTTTGAAAAGGATGAAAATTTAATTTTAATAAAATTGAAAATTTAAAAGTCCCCCTGTTAATAACAATAAAATGAAAATAACTATTCAATTCGTCATATCAAGATAAGATAGCATGTTGTTCTCATCAACCCATGTAAAAAATGTTTTAAACTATTTCAGTTAGTTCTAACCTCAAATTTGATAATCAAGTTTCGAATTCAAAATGAATATTGAAACAGGAATTCTAAACTCTGTAGCCTACACATAAAAGTTAACCCCAAATATGAACCTGATAATCTAAATTCCTAACAGAATTATTAGAATAAAGTTTATTTCCACTTTGTAAATGAATTTATAATATTACAATACATATTATTAATAAGAATTATTCTCACAATTCGTATAGTTGTAATAATTATTACTGTGTTATGATCGATAAAATTGTATTTTTTTATAGGATTTATCAATTGAACTAATTTCTTCGTTTCTGAGGCTGTGATACTAGATTTTATATTGTTTTGTTGGTGTCAGAAATTTATGTACAAAATATTTTAGTTCAATTATTGTGAAAAATATGTTCATTTTAGTCTATGAGTAGTTAGATAGTACATTAATTAACAAGTACTGGAGTCTATTAGATAGTACTTTATGACAACTAATCATTTTGCAATGTGGAATAAAATGTGTACATAGATTTTATGAATATTATTTGTGAATCAATAAAAAAAGTTTATTAATAACGATATTGGAAGCAAAATGTGGTATTGATTTTTTATTAGCTTCAGATGTACTTGATCAACAAAATCTGTATATATGAGAATGAATGTCTGTTTGTTTGAATGTCTGTTTGTTCCCTACAGACTTGAAAACTACTTGACAGAACGGCATGAAACTTTAGGAATATGTTGAGTGGATATTGGGAATGGTTCCTGACCAAAAGTTTTGATAGGGGGCTGATAATAATTATCTATAATCAATTTTACAGACCTACGTTTTCGAAATTGTCGGCCGAGCGGCTACCGAAGAATGGAAAGTTGATCATGATTCAAGATAATGTTGTGATAATATTATGATTTAGCATCTAAAGTTACCAGCTGTAATAAACACGTCACTCTGTGATAAATTGTATACTGGTATTAAAACCTTAGACCAGATTTAGAATATATCTATATCTCTTCTAAGATTTAAACAGTAGTTTGGAGTTGAAGTGTAGTTGATTGTTACCAGCTGTAGATAATGGTTCCTTGAAAGACCTATACAAATAATTATCACTCCCCTATTGAGAAAATGGAGAATGTTGGAAAAAATTATTCACCTCATGAAAGAGAGTTGTTCATTGCATTCATTAATTACTAAAGAATAAAAGAATAATTAACATTTTTTTGAATTTAGCTTAGCTTATATTCATCCTAAATGGAAGTTGGAAAGAATATGGAATTCTGTATGATTCATCGGACATCACATATTTTCTGGACCATCTATTGACAATATTAACAACTATGAACACATTAAATTCATCTTTGAAACACTGATTTAACCTACCTATTCTTTTAATTCAACACTTTACTGATGGATATTACTACCAATTGATTGAGAAGAATATGTTTATGGAATAATAAATGCTGCATGACTAAGCACTAAGGCGGGATGCACACCGGAGAAACGCGTTTCGTGAAAAAGTTTCAGGAAATGTGAAACGAAAGTTGCTCGCAATCGACTGATAAGATTAAGCAGGGAACGTTTCTTTTGTATGCATGCGCGAGTGAAACGGATTGCATGAAACAAGTTTCATGAAAGAGGGCTTCACGAAATGCGTTTCTCCGGTGTGCATCCCGCCTAAGCACATAGGAAGTCCGTATTGAAATGTGAATGAAAATATTAATTGTCAGATAAATTGCATGATTCACCAAATGAAGTCAAGTGTGACCAGGGACGGCCCCAGGGGTGGGCGGACCGGGCGACCGCCCAGGGCGGCAGACTTTTGGAGGCGGCAAATTTTAAGGAACGGAAATTTTTAATATGAAAATAACATGAAAGAATTATAATATTAAATGTGAATAGAAAAATTATAAGTATCAAATTCCACCCAAACAACAAAGAATAACTAAGAATAACCAAAACAACTAAGAATATAAACGGTAGTGCAGGCATTGATTTACAATAATTATAATAAAGTCCAAATATAAAAACAAACCATTCGGCTTTATTGTGTGGAACAACCGACGTCGCCGCACTGCGCAGATCAGTGTCAGCCTCAAGTTTCAATGATTCCAAAGATATCAGTAACACAGATTTAAAAGACGAACTGAAAGTTCTATCAACAATATTATAAAGCCTAACAGTTCTTCAAAAGGAATGTTAAAAATTATAAATGAGGCATCGCACCTAATGTAAGTGTTGCTCTAAGGATTTTATTGACTCTACCAGTCACAGCTGCGAGTGGAGAAGAAGCTTTTCCAAACTCAAGCTAATAAAGACAATATTAAGATCAACAATGTCCCAGGAACGTCTGAGTGGTCTAGCGATGATTTATATCGATTACAAAATAGCTGAGTCCCTAGATATTGAAGAATTGGCGAAGGAATTTTCCCATGCAAAGGCCAGATGAGTTCTACAGGTGTGTTAAACAAACTTGTGTTGTAGAAATGTTATTGTAGTTTCAATTACTCGGCAATTCAAGTGGGCCGTTTTAATGATATTTTCTTATTGTGTATCTGTTTCGAACATAAAAAAAAAATAGTTTAATCAGACATTTTGTGTTGCTGTTCCCCAATATTTATATTCGTCAAAAATTTGTTTAAATGTCAACTGTAACTCACATAGCTAATAAGATTGGGGTAAATTTTCAAGTCAGCTTATAAAAATATCTCTGCAACTGGAAACATAAAACAGTAGTTTATGAAACAAAAATAATTTTAAAATGTGCAATTCACACTTGGCACTCCTAGTATATAATTATTGAGGAGTTTACTGAGACACTGTGGTGTGTATCACAGCGGAGACACAATAGTTAGGCGATCGCGGAAGGGAGGGGTGGAACCCGGGAGTAAACAATTAGACGCGATACTTGGGGGGGGGGGCGATGGCCGATCTCGCCCAGGGCGGCAAAGTCCCTAGGGCCGTGCCTGAGTGTGACAGAAGATACATTGACTTTTGGCGGTACGAAGTTCGCCGGGTAAGCTGGTAGTTAATCATAAGCAATATTATTATTGTTTTCTTTTGCATTTTATATAATGCAGTCCACTTCCACATCATAGTGTCAGTATTTTATTAGCACTAGTGTCTATCATTCGAGAAAGCAGGATAGCGCTATCCATGTCCAGCACCACAACATTGCCAGATCGTTTTTAACAATGAGGAAAGATACATGGAAAAAATATTTAGGGGCCGGTGCATTTCCAAGCAGAACGCTCAGATGAAAAATGCAGGCGAGCGAAGCGAGTCTGCTGATCCTATTTATGGATGATCCAGACGGGGGTCCAGTATTAAGAAGTTAGTACAGAAGTACCATACTATTTTCCCTCTGCTTTCTCCATGATTCTATAATACAATCCATAGAAGTCTGTTCTCTTTTATCATGATTATTATTTATGATAACTTAATATCCAAAGAAAGTACGGAATTGTTTCTAATTAACCTACAATAATTTTCTAATATTACTATTAGGGGCGATTGCTGAGATCGGGTCTGGCTAACCCCGGCGCAACGTTGGTCTAGCGCAACTTTGGTCTCGGCTAAAAAATCGGTTTGCTGAGATCGAGTTTAGCTGTCAGTTATCTCTTGGTCAAGATCAAGAGCAACTTTGATCTGCGGGTTTAGCCAGACCGACGCTCAAGTTTAGCCAGACCGAGGAGCAACTGAAGGAATCCACGGGGAATTATTGTCGCAATGTTGGCAACAGCCATCTCGAATGCTACTTTGGCTCTTACATGCTGTCTTTGCGTATTGCTTTTGCACTCTCTCACTCACTCTCCCATCATTCGTTTCGTTCTTGTTTTTTCTTCTTCCCCTCCCTCCCACTCTCTCTCAGTCATAATATGCCTTTATTAGGGCATATTGAAGAAGAAAAAAAATCAATCAATCTCATTCTCTCTCTCTCTCTCTTTCCCCCACTTACTCCCATTCTCTCTCTATTTCAGTCTTGATCCTCTCTTGACCATCGTTATAATGATTATCTGTGATTAGATAGTCTTCTTAACTCTTTCGAATGTTGTTACAGTGAACACATGAACATCTAACTCCTCACCTTTTTGGTGTTCATTTGGAATTCATTTTCATTTATTTCCAAAATGTAGTTTTTTTCTAGCGTATTGTCCAGCTAGGAATTTAATGTAATATTTTTCAATTATTAAACAAATAATAGCTATTGCCGCAACACTATGTATAATGCGACATGATGCTGCAGTACTCACATAAATCACCAGTCTCTATGTGGACTACCATCAGCAAAAAATCTGAGAGCAATCAGCACTTCTCTTCAGTTTTAAATTCTGATACCGTACTCGCCGACTTGAGGTATTGGTTCATAATAATCCAAATATTCAAGGTAATCCATTATTCACTTCATCCACTCACAAAATCAATTCCACAGAAAGGATCACGCAAACGAAGGGTCGCTCATCACCATCTGGACTCAACTTAATAGTTCAATTATGCAATGCAGACTATTTCTGCATCCCGTGATGATGCAAGCAAACGCAGCTGCCTCCAATTAGCAACAATCAATCCCACATAGATATCATCTCACACTTTCTTAAGCCGCGTCCACACTATGTCGATCGACTCTGTCGACCCGGTCGATCGACAAAGTCGCTCGACACCTTCGACTGTGTCGATCGACAAAATTGCCTCAGTACATGTGGACGAGTCGATCGACAACCATCATAAATGTTCATACATAATCGAGTGTTTTAAGTGTTTTAGTGTTTTAAGTGTTTTAGTGTTTAGTGTTTTATCTTAGTCAGTTTATATTTAATCGAGTGTTTTATTTAGTTTTATTTTATTTTATATAGTAACAACGATCACGGTACATTTCAATAAAATTAGACGTTTGGGTATCACTCCAATTCATTTTCAATAAAAATCTAAGCACTTGAACAACAATATATTCACTATTCACTAACTAGTATATTCACTAACAGTATATTCACAACAGTATATTCACTAATTCACAACAGTATATTCACTAATTCACAACAGTATATCACTATTCTATTTTCTAAAACGGCAGTGACAAGATCGACACGTCCACACTGGTGCGTTCGACTCGACTTTCTTTGATCTGGACCGACCTGAATCGGGTTGCGTTCGACTCGACTCGACAGCGCTCAACAATGTCGAGCGACACGTCCACACTTGTTCGACATTGTTGATCGACTTTGTCGATCGGTGTCGATCGACATAGTGTGGACGCGGCTTTACAATTACAACGTATTTAATACAGTTCTCCTTCATAAAGCTGCGTCCACACTATGTCGATCGACTCTGTCGACCCGGTCGATCGACAAAGTCGCTCGACACCTTCGACTGTGTCGATCGACAAAATTGCCTCAGTACATGTGGACGAGTCGATCGACATCAGCGCCAGACCCGGTCTTCTTCGACTCACTCTGTCTCTTTTTCTCCCTTGCAAATTGGCTTTGCAAATTTCTAATTTTCTTTTCCACCTCCACTTTTTCAATGCCAAATGACACCGCAATTTCCATCAAACCATCATGCCGCTTGTTTTTGTTTTTATAGTCAACATCACTTGAATCCCATAAGTAACAACGATCACGGTACATTTCAATAAAATTAGACGTTTGGGTATCACTCCAATTCATTTTCAATAAAAATCTAAGCACTTGAACAACAGTATATTCACTATTCACTAACTAGTATATTCACTAACAGTATATTCACAACAGTATATTCACTAATTCACAACAGTATATCACTATTCTATTTTCTAAAACGGCAGTGACAAGATCGACACGTCCACACTGGTGCGTTCGACTCGACTTTCTTTGATCCGGACCGACCTGAATCGGGTTGCGTTCGACTCGACTCGACAGCGCTCAACAATGTCGAGCGACACGTCCACACTTGTTCGACATTGTCGATCGACTTTGTCGATCGGTGTCGATCGACATAGTGTGGACGCGGCTTTACTGATATAGTTGCAGTTCCATATTATGTTCAAGCCAATTATAGATAGCATCAATACTATCGTGTAGCCTAGATTCGTAGAAGGTAATCGACCACTGATAGAAATTGAGTCAAAAGAATTAGCTTCCAATTTAATATATTTTCAGACATTGTTTAAACCAAAAAATATATAATATGAGTGTTGAGAGAATATCAGAATGATAATAGAATTATGGGCTACTCATTGAATGGGCTAGTACTGCCAGAGACAAATAAATAGGTATCTTTCAAACAGTATCTTTACTCTATGGAACTGCATATAGCGAATACTTCAGAAAAATCTTTTTGAAGTAAGTCAGTTTTGTTTTTACCATCTTTAGCAATTGAAAGTTCAATTTAACATGTATTGATAATTGTTCATTCAGTTTCATGCATGAATATGAAAAGATCATGTATTTAAACCAGTTCATGTGATTGAAACATAGTTCCCTTGAACAATGCTCCAACACCTTTTTTTAGTATGGTACCCACAAAATGTCATTGTTATGTTATGATTAAAGAGTAGTTTCCACCGGGGACAGGAGGATATACAAATCTCCAGTAATATCTGGGAACATGGATATATCCCCCCCCACAGTAAATTTTTTTTCACTTTAGTAAAAATCATGAAAATCATAGGTTTGTAGACTATAGCTTTGAAAATATTTTTTGAAACAATTGAATGACTAATGAAATTATATTTTCATTCTATTTGTTATATGAACTGAAATAGCATAGGCCTATGATATTTTATATAAAAATTAAATAATGATCACCCCACTAAACATAAAGAAACTTCATTATTAGGATGTAGTTTTTCAAGTGGAAATTGCTTGAAATCACACCAAATTGAGGGTATTTTTCTCAAATTTTCCGGGGGAGGCCCCCGGATCCCCTTTTTGTGAGAGGTAAAGAATTTCCTTGTTGTTTCACAGAATTTCACAGATTTCACAGAGTTTCACAGATTTCACAGAAGGTGTTTTGATTTTCACTTTCTTATGTTATAATATTTTAAACATTAGTGGGAAAACATTTTAAATATGACTTTATGGGTAATGAAATTATTCAGAATTCAAAGGTGAACCCCAATTTGGCATTTGTTTTCAATAAAATCAAAAGAATAGCGAGTTAATAGCTTAATCCCGAACTTAAACCTGCCTCCTAGCAGGTCTAAGCTGGAGTCTAAAATCATCATTTTTGCTCCTGAGATTATCTCATTTTAGCCTGATCCCGATCTCAGCAATCCACCGAGATTATCTTTTAAACTCGAGTTGATCTACACTTGAACTCAGCAATCCACCGAGATTAATTTTTAGCCTAGACTGGATCTCAGCAAACCGATTTTTAGACCGCCGGTTTTTCCCTGCGATAATTGCCGGACGGCTAACTTTTGCGCTCGAGCGTGGTTAATCCCGATCTCAGCAAACCGATTTTTGATCTGCGGCGCAAAAACCGGTTTTTAGCCAAGCGCAAGAGATAATCCCGATCTCAGCAATCGCCCCTTAGTTCTGTGACCAGTTGGCCTACACATCACGTAGAGCATTCCGTTGCTTGTCCAATGATACAGTATCACGGTGGTTTGTATCAGGCTCGCTGCCAGCGCTATCTAGCGTCACACTTTACAACTACATTAAGCTTTTCTCTACTCGATTTTCCGTCAGTGTAACTTTGATCACGTTTTTACTTTCCTTGCCCTACTACCATAGGTAAGGAAAGTATTGCTTTCCAAAAAAATTAAGGTACCCGAATTTCAAGTTTTCTATACGTTTCAAGGTCCCCTGAGTCCAAAAACATGATTTTTGGGTGTTAGTCTGTGTGTGTGAGTGTGTATGTGTGTGTGTGTGTGTGTGTATGTGTGTATGTGTGTATGTGTGTATGTCTGTGAACACGATAACTCCATTCCTAATCAACCGATTGACTTGAAATTTTAAACTTAACGTCCTTATACCATGAGGACCCGACAATAAGAAATTCAATAAAATTCAATTCAAGATGGCGGAAAATATGGCGGATAATTACTAAAAAACCATGTTTTTCACGGTTTTCTCGAAAACGGCTCTAACGATTTTCTTCAAATTTATACCATGGATAGCTAGCTATTTATGAGCCCTATCAACTGACATGAGTCTCATTTCTGGGAAAATTGCAGGAGCTCCGTAATATTTTTGTGAAAAATGGCGGATAATCACTAAAAAACCATGTTATTTACGGTTTTCTCAAAAACGGCTCTAACGATTTTCTTCAAATTTATACCCTAGATAGCTATTTATGAGCCCTATCAACTGACATGAGTCTCATTTCTGGGAAAATTGCAGGAGCTCCGTAATATTCTTGAGAAAAATGGCGAATACTCACTAAAAAACCATGTTTTTCACGGTTTTCTCGAAAACGGCTCTAACGATTTTCTTCAAATTTTCACCATGGATAGCTATTTATAAGCCCTATCAACTGACATGAGTATCATTTCTTGGAAAATTGCAGGAGCTCCGTAATATTCTTGAGAAAAATGGCGGATAATCGCAAAATAAAAACATGTTTTTCACGATTTTCTCAAAAATGACTTGACCGATTCTTTTCAAATTCATACCCTGTATATTTATTGTGGAGCGGTATTTGATGGCTTCACACATGTAGAGTGAATCTTGTACTGAGTCAATGGTGTAGCGGCTATAAATTTTGTAATTGTGTGCGTGGACGCTGAATGTACACCAGACTGATTGATTCACTACAAGATTCAATACAATTGTCGGAATCGCGGGAGGCCTAAACGCTCGCTCACCCTTGACTCTTCTAATGACAAATTGTATAGTGATGAAATTTTTATAAGTAGTGTAGCGATCGCTAAACACTGAAGACGGATACCTTAAAATTATTACCTGTGAAGAATGAGCATACAAAATCATACAGGTCGAGCAAAAATCCCGATGTAGATAATTTACGGGACTGCGTCTCTAATAAGTTCTGGAGGATTAAAATACGGTATTTGGACCAAATATCGTTCAGAATATATTTCGAGAACAGAGTCTTGTCGGAATTTAAGCTCTATTGTAGGAATTTATATGATCTCTGGCTGCCTCTGCTGTACAATTGATGCATTCGCTCCTAAGTCGAGGTAGGTAACAGATAAAAGCTGATGTATGAGCAGGTAAGGACAAAGAATAAATATCTCGATCTGACCCCACTCGCTACATCCACCTAGACCTGTTCCAATATCCAGCTTAATTCAATTATTCCAACGATCGTATTCGATTGGTTCTTGATGATATAGAACGTATCAGACACAATAATTGACAGGCTTAAGAAATAATCGAACTCAGAAAGCGAATTAACAAAACTGAAATATATTACAATAAAATATGCAATCATACAGTGCAGGTTCAGAATTTGATTTACAGGTTGATAATAATTTAGTATTAACAGAACAGTTAAAAATTTTCTTGTGCTTGCATGATACCATGCGTGATTCAACAGAATTTTACGATTGATAAAATTTAACAGTTTGAAAAAATAGTGAAAAATGAATTATAGAAAATATTTTTTTTTAAAATGCTCGGGGTCGTGGTTCAGGCAGCGGAGGATAGTCAATCAACTACAAATTCTTATAAATTAAATATGAGTAAATTCTAGACTCTTAAATGCTAAAGCGCTCGTCGGCGTGGCCAATAATTTAACGAAGAAAAAATTTATGTTTCTGCACTGAAATATTTTTCGAAGCGTAGATTGGGGCCCCTCTTAAAACTTATAACTCACGTGAATTTCCTTGGCGGTCGTGGTTTTCTTCTTTAGATCAAAAATCGTTTGATCGGCGGCAATCCAGGCTTCGGTTTCAGCACGTGGGGAATTTTAATTTAAATATCTCCTTCACCGAATTAATTAAGGGATAATTTACTTTAAACTTTTAAATTTATCGATTGATGAAAACAGAAATTTACGAATAACAAATAAATTGGCCTAAAATATCGGCTCACAAATAGAACATTTAAAATCGAACAAGAAGTTTTCACAAATAGGTCTTTGGTAACTATAAAAAGGGATCTGACCAGTAAGGATTTCAAAAGGGAAGTGCTGTCTTTTCTCTAAGCTTCTAGGCTAGACCTTGCTTCTCAGAATCTCGATGTAATAATTTGCATAAAAATTTGCCATTGGTAGAACGCTTGTGACGTAAACATGACGTCAGTGGCAAGCAGTGGAATACAATTCCTTTAATTACAATAATAATTCAATTTATGTAATTCTTAAAACTGCTTAATCTTATAGACATAGTTCCTCTCATACAATGTACATGTGCTAGCGTAAATGATAAGGCAGGGTTGGTGTCTGATAATAGATTAACATGTGTTGCTTTCAAACGATCACCTTCTTGGTGCTATTTCTATGCACTATGATTGGCTTAGGCTGGCCAAAGAGATTTAATTACCATGTGGTTCAGTTGAATTAAATCGTTAAGGAATTAATACTCTTGTACCATTTTTATTAGGTTTGAGATTATTATAATTAATTTCTGCCATTTTATCAATAATATAATTTCATGCTATGACCTATTTAGTTACAATAAGACCTGACATATAATATAATTTCTTAAATAATAAATAATTTCAACGATAACACATACATTTTATTTTTTTATTTTTTTTTTTTTTGAAATTCTTGATCCTTTATGGATAGTTTTAATTTTTAGAGATGGTATTATATCTTACGTGAAGCCAGCGTGACATTTGACAATACTTTGAATCAGTCAGCTGCGTTCGAACTGTTTTAAAAACATCTGATCGATGGTAAACAAAGTGTAACCTCAAAATCAATGAGCAATTCGTAAATAATTTGTGCTTTATTTGCAAAATAATTATAATTTTATTGAATAATTTTCCTAGAAAAATATTCAGTACGGAACGGTACTCTTATCAAATATACAGTTACTGATAAGTAAGTGTTATCGCTCGGTCGCTAACTATTCCTTTAGCAAATTCTTTTATTTTAAAAGGTAATCACAATTTTTCTCTCTTTTCATGAGATCTATTTGAAAGATTCATCACACAAAAGCCCCCAGGATATTTTAAATAGGTAATTGGGAGACGAGTCGAAACAATGACTATTTGAAAAATCCGATATTGTGATGAATACACTATTTCATCTCCTTACTTCTACGAAAACTCAACACTTAACACTAAAAACAATATATCGTGCACTTTTGGCTATGAGAAAATAAATAATCGATTGTTCCTTCCATTGGATACAATCGAAATACAATAATTAATGAGGTCTCTTTGGATCCTTCATTAAAACAACTCCACAACTTCCATTCACGGGTGGCTTATGAGCAGACCCATAACTATAACAAATATACAAAATTTCACATATTACTTCTTAAGATTCGAACAGTATTTGCAACAAATATAGACTTTCATCATTTTTTCGTAGTTATTACAGGTTTCGACTCTTTATTCTGGCTTTTACATAAATTGGGTGAGAATGTGATTTTACTTCGGTGACTTGAGAATCGTCTACCGTTTGACTCGAGCAATTTCTTATTTGCGCTTAGTACGTTGCGTACAAACAGGGTTACACTTGAAATGGCTTTCTTGATTTTTATCAATGTTGGTTACAAATATTAAGTCTTACATTTATCAATTTGAATTTTAATTCATGATCTTTTGATGCAACAGTAATAAATTTCACATTTAAAGGTAAGAATTTCATTTTCTTTTTAGCTTTTTAGCAATACATTTATATGACATAGAACATGTGCATTTCGTGCAATTTAACATAAATATATATTTTTGGTTGCGTTTTTTTTTTTACTTATAATTCCACATTAAATAACAGGTTACAATAATTAAATAACGATATTGCTTTGATTCTATACATTGACTCTAGGATTTCGTACACATTGGTTGGTGGGACAAAGAAAATTATCGAACAGGCGTTGGTTCTGAATAGATTTTTTCTATTGATTCTGTATTTCAAGGTTAGATTTACACATTTTTTCAAATAAACTTTGTTTATTTTCTTTCCTCCTATTCACTACTACTTCATGTTATTTCTAATTTACAATTATTTTCCGTGGATGCTATAATTCTTGTTTCTATTTTTTCAGTTGTGCAGATGATACCAGGCGATTGTTTCGGTGATGACTCTGACACGAGGCGGATGGCTTGATCAGGTTGGTAAATTTTTTGAGTTGTTTTCAGTTTTATTTTCTTGACTTAGAATTGATAATAATTTCTTCATTTGATGTGGATTTATAATATTTCATTATTAGCTGAGATGCGGCGAAGTTAGGTTATGTTGTTGATTAGGCAGCAGTAGAAAGATGCTAGTCTGCAAAGATGTGATTCAATGGGTAGGCTGTGATTATGAAGTGTTTGATAATTGGTGTAATTCACAACGTAGCTTTCAGTTAATTAAAATATTATTCCTTCCTCAAGCCCCCATCTAAATTTGATTCGGTGTCATTCAAGGTCCAATTCCAATTTGCAACTATCCATTTTATTAAACTTTGCTTAAAACAGATGTGCCGGTGGTGTAGATCATTTATTACAAACGCATTACCTCTTTGTCGGCCGGTGACATGTAATTTGATATTTTTGAACCTTACATGCCGGTGGTGTCTGTGGGTTTTTCTTGATGATATTTTTCTTTCCTGCATGGCGGTGTACAGTCTGTTTGATTTCAACCGGACATGACTGCGGTGGTTGTAGGTTCTTCTGGATATCGTCTTCCTTTTTCCTTGCATGTTGGTAGGAATCGTGATGTAAGATTTTAGCCTAACATGACGGCGGTGTAGATAGGTTCTTCTTGAGACTATTTTCTTTTTCTGCATGGCGGGGGAGAAATTTGATATTCAATTTTAGTCTTACATGACGGCGATGTAGATAAATTTTTCTTGAGACCATTTTTCTTTTCCGTGGAGCTGCTATTTTACTTGTGTGTTGTTTTGATTTAGAGGTTTCTATTTTCAGTTGTGATTTCAATTTGTTGTGGGTTTCTGTTTCATTTCTATTGTTTAGGTGACTATCTTCATGAATGCTGGGTTTATATGTTGCAGGTGCTGTCTTCGGTGGATGGACGGTGATGTGGGCGGTCGGCGGTCCGGGCTGCTCTTCAACTTGGCGGGCAACGTCCTTGGACTCCTGGTGTCCAGCGCGCGGTGGTACGAGCTGTCCCTCTATGCCACGAATGATGTCCTCAGCTTGGCGGGCGATGTCGACTGGTTCCTCTCGGCGTTTGGCGGGGTGCGTCGCGACTCCAGTCTTGACATTCTCGGTGGGTTGGTTTTCCATACATGTGTTATGTTCGCTTGCTTGTTTGACTTTAACCACCTTTATTGTATCCTTCTCCACATGTATATGTTTCTTAATGCTGACTTCGACGCTGATTTTTCCCATATGCATATCTTCAGATATCCTATCCAATCGGTTATTTGTTTCTAAAATTGATTTATCCAGACACTCAGCTAATTTTTTGATGGTTTTATCTGTGTCACGGAATGCTCCATCCATCCGTTGACTCAACTTCTCTAAACCCTGTTCGTTTACCTTCTTTGCTTCTTGAACTTCCTTTTTTAATTCTTCCTTTGTTTGGTCGCTCTTTTCATTTAGATTGTTTATAGCTTCATTTGTTTTCTTCGATGCTTCTTTTATTTGTTTGTTGTCTTCCTTTAATTCTTCTTTTGTTTGGTCGCATTTTTTATTTAAGTTGTTTATTGCTTCATTTGTTTTCTCATTCATCTTGGTTATTGCTTTCAGGAGGGTGTCCATATCCATGGCGGGATCGGGTGTACATCTAACGGTCATCCGCTGGTTCTTCATCCGAGCAACGGTACGAGAAATGGGGGTTCCTGTTTCTGGGGCGTCGTCGTCCGTATGCTCTCCCGATGTTTCGTCCTCCGGCTCTTGGGCTGCCGACGGATCTTCCACTAGGATGCAGCTCTCCTCCACCTGTGTCGAAGATAAATCATCCAGTACATTGGGATGGAAATCGGCGGCTGCGGTGGCAGATGCGGATGGCGGCGAACAATCGGGTGAGATGTCCTCAGTGTCCGACAGACTTGGATTGACCTGGTCGTTTCCTGCCATGCTTTGTGAGAGAATAACGCGACGAACGTGTGCGGTGAATAAAAAACGTGAAAGTGTTGTGATATACAAAATAATTAATAAGAAATCCAATAGAAATTGCTATAGCTTCGTAGTGAGTGAAATACAGAAAGAAGTGGTTTAACAATGTGCTCAGTGATAAAATGAGTCAAGTTAGCAATATCGTTAACATAAAAATGACAAGAACATACAGGATACACAGTGAACACTTATGCGGTATACAGGTACGCCTCTTATAATTTATTATTACTATTATTATAAATATTTTACTTTTATAATTTCTTGCCGCAATTCTATATATAGGCTAGTGTTCTTTGCAAAATTTTATATAAAAGCAGTGATGCTCTGCTTGAATTCCACAATATATCCGTGATTTAATTTTACTTCCCTCTTTATGTTTTAAAAAATTTAAAAATATAAATAACTTCAATCCTCTTTTCTGTAAATTTTTATAAACTGTTTCAATATAGACCTAATATTCTTCAAATAATATGACCTTTCTTATGATATCTCTTATACCTATGACTTATAGTATGACCAATTTTCGAATAACACGATAATAAAATTCTGAGTTCGATTTTTTCTCTAAAAATTCATCAATCGATAAATTTCTTTTCCGTTCAAAAATTGGGTATGGTACTTCTTGTTATTTTATATAACAGTGAACAGTCAATATTAAATTCGAAAAAATTCACAACCATGAATTTTTCAAAAATTTTCTCGTTGTCAGCGCTATAGTATACTGAGCAACTAACTAATCCTCGTAGTCGATTATCCACCTCTTCAATGCCTATCACTGTTGGGCGCCAAATCATGTAGAGCAGTATCCAAATGCCTCACGTTGGGACGGCAAATCATGTGGAGTGGTATTTGATGGCTTCACACATGTAGAGTGAATCTTGTACTGAGTCAATGGTGTAGCGGCTATAAATTTTGTAATTGCGTGCGTGGACGCTGAATGTACACCAGACTGATTGATTCACTACAAGATTCAATACAATTGTCGGAATCGCGGGAGGCCTAAACGCTCGCTCACCCTTGACTCTTCTAATGACAAATTGTATAGTGATGAAATTTTTATAAGTAGTGTAGCGATCGCTAAACACTGAAGACGGATACCTTAAAATTATTACCTGTGAAGAATGAGCATACAAAATCATACAGGTCGAGCAAAAATCCCGATGTAGATAATTTACGGGACTGCGTCTCTAATAAGTTCTGAAGGATTAAAATACGGTATTTGGACCAAATATCGTTCAGAATATATTTCGAGAACAGAGTCTTGTCGGGTTTTAAGCTCTATTGTAGGAATTTATATGATCTCTGGCTGCCTCTGCTGTACAATTGATGCATTCGCTCCTAAGTCGAGGTAGGTAACAGATAAAAGCTGATGTATGAGCAGGTAAGGACAAAGAATAAATATCTCGATCTGACCCCACTCGCTACATCCACTTAGACCTGTTCCAATATCCAGCTTAATTCAATTATTCCAATGATCGTATTCGATCGGTTCTTGATGATATAGAACGTATCAGACACAATAATTGACAGGCTTAAGAAATAATCGAACTCAGAAAGCGAATTAACAAAACTGAAATATATTACAATAAAATATGCAATCATACAGTGCAGGTTCAGAATTTGATTTACAGGTTGATAATAATTTAGTATTAACAGAACAGTTAAAAATTTTCTTGTGCTTGCATGATACCATGCGTGATTCAACAGAATTTTACAATTGATAAAATTTAACAGTTTGAAAAAATAGTGAAAAATGAATTATAGAAAATATTTTTTTTAAAATGCTCGGGGTCGTGGTTCAGGCAGCGGAGGATAGTCAATCAACTACAAATTCTTATAAATTAAATATGAATAAATTCTAGACTCTTAAATGCTAAAGCGCTTGTCGGCGTGGCCAATAATTTAACGAAGAAAAAATTTATGTTTCTGCACTGAAATATTTTCGAAGCGTAGATTGGGGCCCCTCTTAAAACTTATAACTCACGTGAATTTCCTTGGCGGTCGTGGTTTTCTTCTTTAGATCAAAAATCGTTTGATCGGCGGCAATCCAGGCTTCGGTTTCAGCACGTGGGGAATTTTAATTTAAATATCTCCTTCACCGAATTAATTAAGGGATAATTTACTTTAAACTTTTAAATTTATCGATTGATGAAAACAGAAATTTACGAATAACAAATAAATTGGCCTAAAATATCGGCTCACAAATAGAACATTTAAAATCGAACAAGAAGTTTTCACAAATAGGTCTTTGGTAACTATAAAAAGAGATCTGACCAGTAAGGATTTCAAAAGGGAAGTGCTGTCTTTTCTCTAAGCTTCTAGGCTAGACCTTGCTTCTCAGAATCTCGATGTAATAATTTGCATAAAAATTTGCCATTGGTAGAACGCTTGTGACGTAAACATGACGTCAGTGGCAAGCAGTAGAATACAATTCCTTTAATTACAATAATAATTCAATTTATGTAATTCTTAAAACTGCTTAATCTTATAGACATAGTTCTTCTCATACAATGTACATGTGCTAGCGTAAATGATAAGGCAGGGTTGGTGTCTGATAATAGATTAACATGTGTTGCTTTCAAACGATCACCTTCTTGGTGCTATTTCTATGCACTATGATTGGCTTAGGCTGGCCAAAGAGATTTAATTACCATGTGGTTCAGTTGAATTAAATCGTTAAGGAATTAATACTCTTGTACCATTTTTATTAGGTTTGAGATTGTTATAATTAATTTCTGCCATTTTATCAATAATATAATTTCATGCTATGACCTATTTAGTTACAATAAGACCTGACATATAATATAATTTCTTAAATAATAAATAATTTCAATGATAACACATACATTTTATTTTTTATTTTTTTTTTTGAAATTCTTGATCCTTTATGGATAGTTTTAATTTTTAGAGATGGTATTATATCTTACGTGAAGCCAGCGTGACATTTGACAATACTTTGAATCAGTCAGCTGCGTTCGAACTGTTTTAAAAACATCTGATCGATAGTAAACAAAGTGTAACCTCAAAATCAATGAGCAATTCGTAAATAATTTGTGCTTTATTTGCAAAATAATTATAATTTTATTGAATAATTTTCCTAGAAAAATATTCAGTACAGAACGGTACTCTTATCAAATATACAGTTACTGATAAGTAAGTGTTATCGCTCGGTCGCTAACTATTCCTTTAGCAAATTCTTTTATTTTAAAAGGTAATCACAATTTTTCTCTCTTTTCATGAGATCTATTTGAAAGATTCATCACATTATATATCAGCTCTATAAACTAGCATGAGTTTCCTCCCTGAGAAACTAACAGGGGGTCCACCCCATTCTTGAGAAATTTACTTTGTAACCTCCTTCTCGTGCTTGAGGTAGGTGGGTAGAGCAGTTTATTCAAAAGAACACACGTCGATATTTTATTTGTAGAACAGCTGTTTTGACAACTTTTAAAAAATCCTTGAATTTCATAATTCAAACAAAGGAAAATGTACTCTGAAAACAATAACAATAGTATAATCGTAGTTTTAATAAAATTATTAAGCCGCCAATCGGCATAATGTTATTCCCCTAGATTATCCTCGTTTAAGAATGAGGCTTATAGATCAATGAGCAAGGAAAGTTGTGTGAGTGTTCCACACCAGATTTTTTCATTAAATTTGGGGACGAGATTTGCAAATTTTAATATCAACAAACCATCTTTGATGTGTGAAGAGCTTCGTAAATGGAGTTCAATTCAGTTTGCATTGAACTTATCATCTGATAACTGACTTTATAGGTGCTGCCTCTCGCCAGAGTTTTGTGGGAATTTCTGTTGAGGTGCACCTCACATTAATGATGTTCTTAACCTTTGTTATAGGCCTATTTGTTATAGTTATTTTTTGGAGGATCATTGTGATTTAGAGTAACTTTATTATTACTTTCACGATGATTCCATACCTTTTCTTGTCTTAATTAAACTTAATTGTCCCGGTTGCACTGGGGCAGGTTAAATTTTGATTTTAAACTGAACTAGATATAGTAATTAGTATCTAATTCTAATAGTAGTAATTAGTATATTATAAATTAAATACAAACTAACTTAAACCAGGAACTCCTAAATATCATACCTGCGCCTGTGTAAAAATTTAGGAAAAATTTGGTGTGGCGCACTCACACAACATTCCTTGTCGTTTCCATAAAGTCTATAGTTTCAATCAGTTGAGGATGAGAATACTGCGTGATCTCTACTGTTCACAGAACTACTAGTAGAGTTTTTAAATTAAAAGTTCAATTAACAGTACCTATTTTGTCTTTGAACAATCTTTTGTAATTGACAGAAAGATTGTTTATTTTATTTGTTGTCAATATTAACGTTAGCTTCTCTCTGTTTTTTAATAGCAAACGTGTGCTTGTGCGATAGATAGAAATATGTACTTGAGATGGCTTTCATGTTTGGCATTGACTGAGTTTATATTAATACTCAAAATTTAGCTTTTGGGGCAGAGCTCGTTCATTCTGTTCGTTTGGACTGTGGGTAAAGTCCGGCTGATTCAGTGAAAAATGATAGATTTGTTTCGTTTCAAAATACAGTTATTCTGTCACAGATCGGGCAGTTTAAAAATAATTGTATTATTAAGGGAGACAAGTTCTGAACCTATTCATTGGTTCAGTTAAATCTGTTTTTAAATACTAACAGTTAAGCCGCGTTTCAACCAGTGAATGCCAAAGGGGGAAGCCATCTTCGAAAGATAGGTGATTACTGGTAAGATCTTTTTCTCAATTTTTCATAACTACAAAGATTGTATCATTAGCAGCAAGCGAGTAGTTCCCCTATTAATTTCATTTTAATAAATTGTATTTGTATATATATACATATATATTTTATATTTTACCTTTTAGAATAGTAAAGATTAATATTATCATACTTAACCGAAGGATGCCAATTAATTAAAGTACCAGTTATTTTGTTTTCCTCTTGTTATCATATTTCATTCCCCCTTATAATATTTAGTGGAAGTGTAGTAGTAGTTGAAACCCTACACTAGTAGTTCTGTTACCAGTTGGCCTACATCAGTGGCGGATCTAGAATTTTATTTTGGGGGGGGCTGAACAGGGGAAAATTTTGTGAAAGGGCTTACATTTAATGAAGTTAATTGTTGAAGTTTTATGGAGTAAAAACGTGTGTTTCACAGTAAAAGTTTTCAGGATGTTTTGTTTATTTATTTAATAATGAAATACATTAATGTTAATAAAAGACAGATTAAAAATATGAAAAGGATTTATTTTTAAGTACATCGTACATTTAATATTTCGAAATAGTTCTACTGCCTGGAGATGAATAAATAATGATGGGGACACAGTTGGAACTTTTGTTTGGAGACTTGAAGTGATGGTCTGAGAATTAATACTGTCATTCATCGCTAGTCGCTGTACAGGAACTGTAAACGCCTTGTGTGCTTTTGACATCGTATGCTTTTGTTTGACACGTAGTAGTGGAATTAGGTCATTCTTGCCAATGAATATACTTTACCAGCTTCAAACTAATTATATTTGTATAAAATTTACATTCTTACAAAAAAAAATTTAGGCGTTTTGGGGGGGGCTTGAGCCCGAAAGCCCCCCCCCCCCCCACGTAGATCCACCACTGGCCTACATATCACTTAGAGCATTCCGTCGCTTGTCCAATGATACAGTATCATGGTGGTTTGTATCAGGCTCGCTGCCAGCGTTATCTAGCGTCACTTTTTACAACTACATTAAGCTTTTCTCTACTCGATTTTCCGTCAGTGGAACTTTGATCACGTTTTTTCATTAAATTTGGGGATTATTTTTGCAAATTTTACTATCAAAAAACCATCTTTGATGTGTGAAGAGCTTTGTAAATGGATTTCAATTCAGTTTACATTGAATTTGTCACTGATAACTGACTTTATAGGTGCTGCCTCTCGCCAGAGTTTTGTGCGAATTTCTGTTCAGCTGCACCCCACATTAAATAATAGATAAATGTGTTTTTATAGCTTGTTGTACTTTTTGGAGGATCATTGTGATTTAGAGTAGTCTTATGATTACTTTCACAATGATTCCATACCATTCTCGATAAAAGTCCCGGTTGAACAGAACCAGGTTACATTTTAGATTTTAAGTTAAATTTCAGGTAGGGACGTTCTGATACCGCCATTCTTTCGATACTTGGTCACAGTATGCATACAGTACGGAAACCAAAGACTTAAAGATGCACCAAAGACCAAAAGACCAAAACCAAAGACCTTAAAGACCTTAAAGATATCTCTTTAAGGTCTTTGACGGAAACTTGGCTATATCCTGATGCCAAAATCCGCCATCTTGTTAGGAAGCGCCGCGTTGTAATAGTATTGATGGTAGGTTCGGATCACTTCAATGATCCGGATCAATTGATCTCATTCGCTGCCACGAGCCAATCAGAAGACCAGGATTGAAACTTCCCAAGGTCACGTGACGTGTTTAGTATTGGCGTCATGTAAAAAGCATTGGTTAGATAGGCGATTGATTACAAGTTTCCATTCTGTATATTCTGTGACTTGGTATCGAATTGGTATCGAAAGATAAGTATCGATCCACGAGTATCGAAAGAAAAGTACCGATACCAAAAGCATCGAGTGAGCATTAAGTATCGGAATTACCAACTAAAATACTTATCTACTAACTGCAAAACTGCAATCTATCAAATAGTCTCAATAGTCTGTCGTAACAAAGAAGACCCTCTGGCAAGATGGGAAAATGACTCCAGTTTGGTCAATAAGGGTATCAATACGTTTCTTTCGATACTTTACTAATATCGATACTCTCCTTTCGATACCAAGTATCGAAAGAATGGTGGTATCGGAACTGGAACGTCCCCAAAGATGGTAAATGACTCAAGCTCGGTCAATATTGGTTAAAAAATTATCAATTTGATTTCAAATTGTAGGAATATTTGTTCAAGAATTATGAATGTGGTCTTAATAGTAGATCAAATTGATAATTTTTGAACCAATATTGACTGATCTTGAGTCAGTTATGTACGGTTTGTTATTAGTGATGTCATAATGTCTGGTAACTGCTACACTAGGCAAATACGAATCAGTACTATAATTTTCATCTATATTAATCCTTATAATCTTATAAAATTTATAAAAAAATGTATTTATGATTATGTCATTAAATGAAGTGAACTACTTTTTTACCCATTTCGCCATTTGATACCGTTTTGATACTCCAACTTGCATATCGATACCAGTAAAGTATTGAATCATTCGATACCGATACAGATACCACCAGTATCGGAAGCAAAGTATCGATACCAGTAAGTATCGGAACGTCCCTAATTTCAGGAGAATCAAACAGGTATGACCTCTGTTTAGATAATTTTAACCTGAAATTAGTCACAGTTTAAGAGTTGAACGACTTTTGTGCAATGGTGTGTCATCACAGTGTATGTCATACAGCATGGAAACTTGGCTAGTACCCTGATGCAAAAATCCGCCATCTTGTTAGGAAGCGCCGCATTGTAATAGTATTGATGGTAGGTTCGGATCACTTTAATGATCGGGACCAATTTATCTCGTTCACTGCCACGAGCCAATCAGAAGACCAGGATTGGAACTTCCCAGGTCACGTGACGTGTCTACAGTGTGGTCCACCTTATAATGGCAGTGGATAAACATAGAAGAATAGCGATGCCGATTCTCTGCATTAATTATTTATATTTTTACACTGACAAACACATAAATGTCATCCTTGTGGACCTAGAAAAGGTCCTATTCTTCTTCTTCTTATAGTCTTCAGTAGTGTAGATTTGAGAGTTCTGCACAAGACCAATAGGAGACGAGGGGCGTGGCCTAAACCCCCCCCCCCCCCCTCCACCCCCCAGCCCTAGTGTCGACCATTTTGGCCACGCCCCCAACCAATAGGAAGCGAGGGGGCATGTCCAAAATGGCGGATTTCCCCCCTCCACCCCCCAGCCCTAGTGTCGGCCATTTTGTCCCCCACCAAAGCCCCTCCCCCAACCAATAGGAAGCGAGGAGGAATGTCCAAAATGGCGGATTTCCCCCACCATCAGCAAAATGGCGGCCTCCCACCAATAGGAAGGCACCCCACCTGTTCCCCTTCTTTTATTGTTGACCAGCAGGTGCACACGCCCCACCAATAGGAAGACACACACGGCCATTTTGTTCCCCTTCCTTGTTGACCA